>NW_006780658.1:697957-714573 GCF_000442215.2 Lipotes vexillifer | reverse complement strand
CAAAAAAAAAAAAAAAAAAAAAAAAAAGAATAAGCGACAGAGACTGTATATGGTCCAGAAAGCCTAAAATATATATTATCTGACACTTCACAGAAAAAGGTCGCTAACCTCTGAATTAGAGAAATATACCATTTTCAATGATTAGAAGACTCAGTATTATAAAGACGTCAATTCTCTTCAAATTAATCTGTATATTCAATAACTCCAAATTAAACTCCTAATAGGTATTTTCTTTGGAAATTCACAAGCTGATTCAAAATTTTTAATTAAAATGTAAAAAGCCAAGTATAGCCACAACTCTTTAAAAAGAAGAGCAAACTTGGAGGTTTTATGCTATTAGATGCCAAGATTTCTTATAAAGCTATAGTAATAAAAACAAAATAGTACTGGCACAAAGTTAAATAGAACAGACTAGAAAGCCCAAGAATTGGCCCACACATATGCAATATACTTATTTTCAATAAAAGTGAGAAAGCATGATCTTTTCAATAAATGGTGCCAGATCAATTAGATATACACATGGGGGAAAAAACAACCTTGACTTCTATTTCACATAGATATATAAATCAATTCCAAATGGATTATAGGTATAAATGTAAAAGGTAAAAAAATAACTCTTCTAGAAGATAACATATGATAATGTCTTCATGACCCTGGGGCAAGCAAAGATTTCTTCAATATAAAAAGCTTTCACCATAGAGGGAAAGATAGGTAAACTGACTTGATTAAAATTAAGAAATTCTATTCAATCAAAAGCCACCATTAAGAGGTAGAAAACAAACCACAGTCTGAGAGATTTTTGAACTACAAATATTTGAAAAGAACTCATATCCAGACTATGTAAAATACTGTTTTAAATTAATAATTAAAAAAGATAGCTAAATCCAATAAAATGAGGGGCAAAAGACACTACACAAAAGATGATATCTGAACGGCAAATTAACACATTAAAAGGTGTTCAACATCATTAGTTATTAGAAAAATGCAAATTAAAAACACAGTGAGGGACTTCCCTGGTGGTCCAGTGGTAAAGAATCCACCTTCCAATGCAGGGGACGCAGTTTCGATCCCTGGTCAGGGAACGAAGATTCCACATGCCGCAGGGCAACTAAGCCTGTGCACCACAACTACAGAGCCCACACTCCACAACCAGAGAGAAGCCTACATGCTGCAATGAAAACCCACGCCAGAAGGAAAGATCCCGCATGATGCAGCTAAGACCCAACACAGCCAAATAAATAAATAAATAAAATATATTTTTAAAAACAATGAGATCTCACTATATATTTACCAAAAACGCTAATTTTTTTTTTAAAATTCAAGTACTGGCAAAGATGTGGAGTAACTGAAATTCTTACACACTGCTGGTATGAGTGTAAACTGGTACAACCACTTTGGAAAACTGAGAGTATCTGCTGATAATAAATAATCACATATTCTCTGACCTAACAATTCTACTCTTAAGCTTGTACCTAACACAGACACATATATATGTGCATCCAAAGACATGCTCAAAAATATTCACAAAGTATCATTCGTAATTTTTTAAAAACTGTAATTCAAATGTCTATCAGCAATAGCACGGGAAAATAGTAGCAGCATATTCATAGGATGGAACACCGTGCAGCAAAGAGAATAAACAAACCATCACCATGTACCACAACATGGATGAAATTCACAGTCATAAAGCTGGGCCAAAAAGCCAGACACAAGGTTGAAAACAAGCAAAGTTCATTCATGCTGATGATAGAAGTCATAATAGGCGTCATTCTGGGGAAAAAATGACTGGGAAAAGGCATGATGGAGGCTTCTGGGTTGCTGGTGATGCTCAATTTCTTGATCTGAGTGCTAGTTACATGGCTATGTTCATTCTGTTAAAATCTGTTCACTAACAATTTATGGACTTTTCTGTATGTATGTTAAATCTCAATAAAAACTTTACAAAAGAAGAAAAGTATGCTGTGTATTTGAAACATTTACCAAAAGCAAAAACCCTAGACTAGTACTGATTGTATTTGGCCATGCATATGCTCTGGGCAAAATAACCCTGGGCATGTGTCCTGGGTTAAATAGTGTCCCACAAAAGTCATGCCCATCTGGAACCTTAGAATGGGACCTTGTTTGGAAATAGGGTCTTTGTAAATGTAATCAAGTTAAGATGAGGTCATATTGGATTAGGGTGGGTCCTAACCCAATGACTGGTGTCCTTAATTTGGACAGAGACATAGAGAAAAGAACACCACGTGAAAACACTCCCAGGGAGAATGTCATGTGATAACAACAGAGGTTGGAGCAACGCATGTACAACACAAGGAACCCAAGGATTGCTGAAAACCCACCAGAAGCTAGAAGCATCAAGGAAAGATTCTTCCCTAGAGCCTTGTCAAAGAGCACAGCCCTGATAACACCTTGATTTCAGACTTCTAACCTCCAGAACTATAAAAGAATAAATTTCTGCTGTTCTAAGCTGCCCAGTTTATAATAACTTGTTACAGCAGCCCTAGGAAACTAATATAGCAGGTACAGAAGTCAGGAGTGCAAGAAGAAAACTCATTTTAGAAACAAGCATCCAGCAGGTTGAAAATAGGGGAGCACAGATAGCCAGCTAGCTTGTATGGAACCAGGATAAAAGCTTGACCCCTCAATCTCAACCACCTGGATTGTGTTTGGTGCTCTAAACAGAATCCATTGATTTTGTAATACTGCCAAGTCCTATTTCAAGGCCTAGATATGAACAAATAAGCTCTTTAGGGGACAGCACACACAGAAAACAGAAAACAGATTTCTTAGAAAAGAGAAATAAACCAAGTTGGGACATTTTTTTAAAACAAAGAGCTTTGGTCTGGTACACCTGTAAATTAAAGATGAAATGTTTTGCTTATAAAATACCATTCTGCCATGAAGAGACAAATGTTTTTACACATTAAAAGTAACAGCTGTGTTATTCAACTCAACAGAAAAAATACATGCAAAAACACCATCTTAGGTAACCCTAAGAAAGAAGGCTATAAATGGTAAACTTGTCACAGAAAGAGTGCCATCCTAGGTAACCCTAAGAAAGAACGCTATAAATGGTAAACTTCTCACAGAAAGAGTGTAATGATCTGGATAATTCAAAGTATTCTTCTGTGGTGGGGAAGGGAGGAACATAACTGTATCACACAAGCACTCCCCCAAAAACGTCCAATCCTGACACTGGTAATAAATGCTAAAAGGATGGATCTAATTCTACCTCTTCAGCATCTGACATTTACTGTACCTACTGAAAGGGGATAAGGGGAAGGTTGCAGGGAGTGAAAGGGGTGAGAACCAGTATTTTCTTATACTGATTGCTCACCTTCACACCAGTTGTGCTCTTCTACAATTAACAACCACCTTAATGTTCTAAAATAGCAATGGCATCAAAGCTCACATTCCCCAAGGTTTGAACCGCAACCACCAGATCATGCAACTTTTGTCATAAAGTCAAAGTTTATTATACAAAGGGTTACTTAAAATGAGATGATGACAAGTTTCATAATCCACTATATTCTGTTAACAGGTTTTGTTTCTTTTTCTTTCTTTTTTTTTTTTTTCAAGACAATCACTGAATCCAGGAAGGGTGAAACTAAAGGGCAGAGCACAGTCTTCCAGGTGTAAACACCTTTATTTGGAAATTGTGATAACCTTCCTGAGGCCTGAGTTATGTCTTCATTTGTTTTGAGAAACGTTTATTTCCAACACATCCTCAGAGTACACAAAAGTACAAAGAGAATGCTAACCCAACTATGCAAATCAATTTTTAAGGGCTGTCAGATATTCTGAAAGTATTTATGTGATTTGCATATGCCAATAATAAAACATTCTAATTATTAATTCAAAGAGGTAATATAAGAGCCTCAACCATGCAACACTGTTGACTTGCTTATTATTATACACAGTTTAAAATAATATATCTTTTAAAAAAAATACTATATCCAAGAATTTTCACTCAAACTGTTCTTCGTGTCCATCATTCATCTATAACATCTTACCCTAAAACCTATGTAACCTACTTAAAATGAATTCAGTGTGGAAACTTGAACACATGATGCAGATAATTTTAAGGCATAATTGTTCATTTTACCAATGGGATCTTCATTTTAGAGAGAGGTTCACTTAGGAAAAAAAAGTCATAAGAGGTTTCCATAATATGCTTAAAATAAAACTCAATTTACATACCACTCCCCAGAAATACAGCTGAGTAAAATGAGACATAAATCCAACTTCCCACTCTTCGAAAAGACACTTACATGATTAGTCCTTCACTTAACTCAGGACTTTCAAATGCCCCCAATTGGTGAGAACTGCCCTGACCACCCTGTACAAAATAGTATCCCATGCACATAATTCTCTATCTCCTCTTATTCTGCTTTATTATTTTCAGAGTATTTATCACCATCTGACATATTACATTTGCTATTTGTTTTTGTTCTTGGTACTTAATTTCTGTCTTCTCCCATTAGAATGTAACCACCTTGAGGGCAGAGTCTTGCTGAGCTTCAGCTCCAAGAACAGTCCCTGACAAAGAGTAGGCAATGAATGAATGAATGAATGAGTACCATAAAGGAAATGAAATGAAGTCTTACAATCTACGATGAAAAGAAGTTGAACATTTTCTTACATGTACTAGATTAGGAAGAAATTATTATTCCACCTGGGTTATTAGTAACTCTAGTGATGTATTTTCCTAGAAAATGGTTTCCCCATTTTATGTCAATAGGGATAATTAACTTAGTACAGAATTTTTTTAAACAATAAGACTGTTAAAAACTGAAACTACTTAATGGGAGCAATAGTTAAGAATCTGAGGCATGGAATAAATCTCTCCAAAGACAGAACAGCTCTTTGATTTAGATGCAGCACACTCTGCCTAAAGTATGAGGTTCTGCAGTGTTTCCCATGTGGGAGTTTTGACCTCTAACTGACAAACATGAGGTGATGAAGAGCTTGTACTTATTATTACGCACTTTATGTGGGTAATGGATGGCTTCTTTATTTTCTCAAAGGTAGTACTTTGTTTATGAGTCACCTCTGAAACTGTTTTCTTTTGTGGGTGGCCTTTCATTGTGCTCTATTGGAGTAACACCTATTCTTCGCCCCTGTCATGCCTGGAGTAAGGAAGCATTTTAGAAAACGAATCTGTACTATACTTTGCACCACAAATGATATGCACCCCATAATCTTTCAATATATTGATACCTAGTGTGTTAGGTGGTTTGCATTATGCTTGAGAGCTGTTCCTGACTTCAGACACTCCTCGTATCAGTAATTCTTTCCTGCACACACTAGCTGCTGGGCAGAGAGAACAAACAGGCCCAGAGTGGCTCTCTTCCTCCAGAGAGAAGGATTCTGGCCAAAGAAAATGAACTCTCTGAGTCTTAAAAGACTAACCACAGGACTGAGGTCTTATTTCTGACTCCACAGGGAAACCCTGAAAGACCACACAGAACCCATAGAAAAATGTGTCACTTCTAAATGTGCCAAACCACAGTGTGCCCTGTTGGATTCTGAATGGAGTTCAGGCTGTCACCTGTTGGATCACTCAGCTCAGGCTAAGTTATGCTACCAGCAGCAAAAAAATCCCCAAATTTCGATGACTTACAACAATATGGTCTATTTCTCCCTCAAGTAACATGCTTAAGAGTCAGCTTCAGCTCTGGCATCTTCATCCCCAGCCAGGCAGTAGGCACAGCCCCTCTCTGGGCTACACAATGTCAGTCTCGTGGCAGAGGTAAAAGAGTAAAGATGGAACAACGCAGTGGCTCTTAAAGCTCCTCAGGAGTGGCATTGGTCACCTCCACTCGCCCTTCATTGGCCAAATCAAGTCGTATGACCAATTCCAACATTAGTGGAGCAGGACTCTAAACCTCCTGCAGGAAAGGGCCAACAGGGAGGTGCAGTGAAAAGTTTTGAACAATAATATAATCTACTATCCCTACGATCTAAAATCCTAAATGGTTTAGGATGTGGTTGCTTGACCAACATGGGAGTATTCATACTTCATTTTGAGAATCTGACAAAAAGTACAGAATCATCCCCAGAAAAATACACACACATACAAACCTATCCTGAGAAATACACACACATACAAACCTATCCTGAGAAATACACACACATACAAATACCTAAAAAAGTCTGAATATAATTTTAAGGGTCAGAGACCCCTAATTCCATACATGAACTCCAAATCTAGAATAGCAACTCTTGTTTTAGAAAATTTCTCCACAGATCATTAAACAAACTGCCATTTGTCAACTTGAGGTCAGCTTCCTCATTCCATCTGAAATTAGAGGGGAAGGACCTCACCAGGAAGGACATCTAGGTTCTCTGCAAACTTCCAGGATGACCCTGAGGGGCTAGGGTCTAGGTCACTGCCCTACACATCACCTGACAAAGTTCACTGGAAGGGGGCCACATTGCCTTTAAATTGTTATTTTCTTCTTCCCATTTAAATTGTCCACTATTTTATCATAGTGCTTTTTTTCTGTTTTATAAATTACCTGACTATACACACATACATATATTGAATATTTATATAGGTAATACTGAAACTTAGTAATATGAGTAATAATATTACTAAGTATTATTACATAGTAATATTACATAAATTATATTGCCTTATCCTAAGACAACCAAACAATGTCAGTTAATACATAATACACACACACACACACACACACACCTGTGTATCTGTGGCTCTCTCACTTCTATAGGGCTAAGAATCACACATAAAAATCAGCTTTGAAAGGGCAGACAGCAGAAGCAAGAAGAACTACAATCCTGCAGCCTGTGGAAGAAAAACCACATTCACAGAAAGACAAGATGAAAAGGCAGAGGGCTATATACCAGATGAGGGAACAAGATAAAACCCCAGAAAAACAACTAAATGAAATGGAGATAGGCAACCTTCCAGGGAAAGAATTCGGAAAAATGATAGTGAAGATGATCCAGGACCTCGGAAAAAGAATGGAGGCAAAGATCGAGAAGATGCAAGAAATGTTTAACAAAGACCTAGAAAAATTAAAGAACAAACAAACAGAGATGAACAAAACAAGAATTGAAATGAAAACTACACTACAAGGAATCAATAGCAGAATAACTGAGGCAGAAGGACGGATAAGTCACCTGGAATACAGAATGGTGGAATTCACTGCTGCGGAACAGACTAAAGAAAAAAGAATAAAAGAAAATGAAGACAGCCTAAGAGACCTCTGGGACAACATTAAACGCAACAACATTCACATTATAGGGGTCCCTGAAGGAGAAGAGAGAGACAAAGGACCAGAGAAAATATTTGAAGATATTATAGTCAAAAACTTCCCTAACATGGGAAAGGAAATAGCCACCCAAGTCCAGGAAGGGCAGCGAGTCCCATACAGGATACACCCAAGGAGAAACAAATCTGGACACATAGTAATCAAATTGCAAAAATTAAAGACAAAGAAAAATTATTGAAAGCAGCAAGGGAAAAACGACGAATAACATACAAGGGAACTCCCATAGGGTTAACAGCTGATTTCTCAGCAGAAACTCTACAAGTCAGAAGGGAGTGGAATGATATACTTAAAGTGATGAAAGGAAAGAACCCACAACCAAGATTACTCTACCTGGCAAGGATCTCATTCAGATTTGATGGAGAAATCAAAAGCTTTACAGACAAGCAAAAGCTGAGAGAATTCAGCACCACGAAACCAGCTCTCCAACAAATGCTAAAGGAACTTCTCTAAGTGGGAAACAAAGGGAAGAAAAGGACCTACATAAACAAACCCAAAACAATTAAGAAAATGATCACAGGAACATACATATCGATAATTACCGTAAACGTGAATGGATTAAATGCTCCAACCAAAAGACACAGGCTTGCTGCATGGATACAAGAACAAGCCCCATATACATTCTGTTTACAAGAGACCCACTTTAGACCTAGGGACACATACAGACTGAAAGTGAGGGGATGGAAAAAGATACTCCATGCAAATGGAAATCAAAAGAAAGCTGGAGGGCTCCCCTGGTGGCGCAGTGGCTGAGAGTCCGCCTGCCAATGCAGGGGACACGGGTTCGTGCCCCGGTCCGGGAAGACCCCACATGCCGCAGAGTGGCTGGGCCCGTGAGCCATGGCCCCTGGGCCTACGCATCTGGAGCCTGTGCTCCACAACGGGAGAGGCCACAACAGTGAGAGGCCCACATACTGCAAAAAAAAAAACAAAAAAAGCAAAACACACACACACACACACACACACACACACACACACACACACACAAAGAAAGCTGGAGTAGCTATACTCATATCACATAAAATAGACTTTAAAATAAAGAATGTTACAAGAGACAAGGAAGGACACTACATAATGATCAAGGGATCAATTCAGGAAGATGATATAACAATCATAAATATATATGCACCCAACACAGGAGCACCTCAATACATAAGGCAACTGCAAACAGCTCTAAAAGAGGAAATCGACAGTAACACAATAATAGTGGGGGACTTTAACACCTCACTTACACCAATGGACAGATCATCCAAAATGAACATAAACAAGGAAACAGAAGCTTTAAATGACACAAAAGACCAAATAGATTTAATTGATATTTATAGGACATTCCATCCAAAAACAGCAGATTACACTTTCTTCTCAAGTGCGCACGGAACATTCCCAAGATAGATCACATCTTGGGTCACAAGTCAAGCCTCAGTAAATTTGAGAAATTGAAATCATATCAAACATCATTTCTGACCACAACACTATGAGATTAGAAATGAATTACAGGGGGAAAAACGTAAAAAACACAAACACACGGAGGCTAAACAATATGTTACTAAATAACCAAGAGATCACTGAAGAAATCAAAGAGGAAATCCAAAAATACCTAGAGGCAAATGACACTGAAAACATGATGATCCAAAACCTATGGGATGCAGCAAAAGCAGTTCTAAGAGGGAAGTTTATAGATATACAAGCCTACCTCAAGAAACAAGAAAACTCTCAAGTAAACAATCTACCATTACAGCTAAAGGAACTAGAGAAAGAAGAACAAACAAAACCCAAAGTTAGCAGAAGGAAAGAAATCATAAAGATCACAGCAGAAATAAAGGAAATAGAACCAAAGAAAACAAAAGCAAAGATCAATAAAACTAAAAGCTGGTTCTTTGAGAAGATAAACAAAATTGATAAACCATTAGCCAGACTCATCAAGAAAAAGAGGGAGAGGACTCAAATCAATAAAATTAGAAATGAAAAAGGAGAAGTTACAACAGACACCACAGAAATACAAAGCATCCTAAGAGACTACTACAAGGAACTCTATGCCAATAAAATGGACAACCTGGAAGAAATGGACAAATTCTTAGAAAGGTATAACCTTCCCAGACTGAACCAGGAAGAAACAGAAAATATGAACAGACCAATCACAAGTAATGAAATTGAAACCATGATTAAAAATCTTCCAACAAACAAAAGTCCAGGACCAGATGGCTTCACAGGTGAATTCTATCAAACATTTAGAGAAGAGCTAACACCCATCCTTCTCAAACTCTTCCAAAAAACTGCAGAGGAAGGAACACTCCCAAACTCATTCTACGAGGCCACCATCACCCTGATACCAAATCCAGACAAAGATACTACAAAAAAAGAAAATCACAGACCAATATCACTGATGAATATAGATGCAAAAATCCTCAACAAAATACTAGCAAACAGAATCCAGCAACATTAAAAGGAGCATACACCATGATCAACTGGGATTTATCCCAGGGATGCAAGGATTCTTCAATATACACAAATCAATCAATGTGATACACCATATTAACAAATTAAAGAATAAAAACCATATGATCATCTCAATAAATGCAGAAAAAAGCTTTTGACAAAATTCAACACCCATGTATGATAAAAACTCTCCAGAAAGTGGGCATAGAGGGAACCGACCTCAACATAATAAAGGCCATATATGACAAACCCACAGCAAACATCATTCTCAATGGTGAAAAACTGAAAGCATTTCCTCTAAGATCAGGAACGAGACAAGGATGTCCACTCTCACCACTATTATTCAACACAGTTTTGGAAGTCCTAGGCATGGCAATCAGAGAAGGAAAAGAAATAGAACAAATAAAATTGGAAAAGAAGAAGTAAAACTGTCACTGTTTGCAGGGGACATGATACTATACATAGAGAATCCTAAAAATGCTACCAGAAAACTGCTAGAGCTAATCAATGCATTTGGTAGAGTAGCAGGATACAAAATTAATGCACAGAAATCTCTTGCATTCCTATACACTAATGATGAAAAATCTGAAAGAGAAATTATGGAAACACTCCCATTTACCACTGCAACAAAAAGAATAAAATACCTAGGAATAAACCTACCTAGGGAGACAAAACACCTGTATGCAGAAAACCATAAGACACTGATGAAAGAAATTAAAGATGATACCAACAGATGGAGCGATATGGCATGTTCTTGGATTGGAAGAATCAATATTGCAAAAATGACTATACTACCCAAAGCAATCTACAGATTCAATGCAATCCCTATCAAATTACCAATGGCATTTTTTACATAACTAGAACAAATCATCTTAAAATGTGTATGGAAACACAAAAGACCCCGAACAGCCAAAGCAGTCTTGAGGGAAATAAACGGAGCTGGAGGAATCAGACTCCCTGACTTCAGACTATACTACAAAGCGACAGTAATCAAGACAGTATGGTACTGGCACCAGAACAGAAAAACAGATCAATGGCATAAGATAGAAAGCCCAGAGATAAACCTACGCACCTATGGTCAACTAATCTATGACAAAGGAGGCAAAGATATACAATGGAGAAAAGACAGTCTCTTCAATACGTGGTGCTGGGAAAACTGGACAGCTACATGTAAAAGAATGAAGTTAGGACACTCCCTAACACCATACACAAAAATAAACACAAAATGGATTTGAGACCTAAATGTACGACCGGAAACTATAAAACTCTTAGAGGAAAACATAGGAAGAACACTCTTTGACATAAATCACAGCAAGATCTTTTTTGACCCACCTCCTAGAGTAATGGAAATAAAAACAAAAATAAACAAATGGGACCTAATGAAACTTCAAAGCTTTTGCACAGCAAAGGAAACCATAAACCAGATGAAAAGACAACCCTCAGAATGGGAGAAAATATTTGCAAACAAATCAACGGACAAAGGATTAATCTCCAAAACATACAAGCAACTCATGCAGCTCAATATTAAAGAAACAAACAACCCAATCCAAAAATGGGCAGAAGACCTAAATAGACATTTCTCCAAAGAAGACAAACAGATGGCCAAGAAGCACATGAAGAGCTGCTCAACATCACTAATTATTAGAGAAATGCAAATCAAAACTACAATGAGGTATCACCTCACACCAGTTAGAATGGATATCATCAGAAAATCTACAAACAATAAATGCTGGAGAGGGTGTGGAGAAAAGGGAACCCTCTTGCACTACTGGTGGGAATGTAAATTGATACAGCCACTATGGAGAACAGTATGGAGGTTCCTTAAAAACCTAAAAATAGAATTATCATATGATCCAGCAATCCCACTACTGGGCATATACCCAGAGAAAACCATAATTAAAAAAAAACATGCACCCCAATGTTCACTGCAGCACTATTTACAATAGCCAGGTCATGGAACCATCCTAAATGCCCATCGACAGACGAATGGATAAAGAAGATGTGGTACATATATACAATGGAATATTACTCAGCCATAAAAAGGAAGGAAATTGAGTCATTTGTTGAGACGTGGATGGATCTAGAGACTGTCATACAGAGTGAAGTAACTCAGAAAGAGGAAAACAAATATCATATATTAACACATGTATGTGGAACCTAGAAAAATGGTACAGATGAGCTGGTTTGCAGGGCAGAAGTTGAGACACAGATGTAGAGAACAGACGTATGGACACCAAGGCGGGAAAACCGTGGTGGGGTGGGGATGGTGGTGTGCTGAATTGGGTGATTGGGATTGACATGTATACACTGATGTGTATAAAACTGATGACTAATAAGAACCTGCAGTATAAAAAAACAAACAAACAAAAAAGAACTAATACTAAACTTTCTTTGGGTTATTTGTATGGAAATATCTTAATATAAATGTTTCAGACGTTACATGAAATTTCTAAGAATCTTTTATGTTCTGGTATAATGTTATAAGTCAAAATTCTAGGTATTACTTTAAAATGTATATCTCAGAAATAACTAAATTTCCTTGTCAATTGCATTATTATGAACTTTCATCAAATCTTTAACCATGGTCATTTTTAAGCCTTTTGTCATTTACAGACAGTTCTGGGAGTACTATGATGCTTTTGCAAAAATGTTCCTATAAAAGGGTTTCATCTTCAAGGAATTCATGGAAAAGACTCTGATAAGTACAGGTTCCTGGTAACTGACTATACTGCTGAACTGAATGAATAAGCATTTTCAGAACTCTAATGGAAAACTGATGAACTCATAAAAGTGCTAAGAAAAGATCAAGATGAAAAAAAATTAATTACATGGGACTGAATGGACTGATAAGGATGATTATGATTTTTGTGACTTTCTGTTTGAATAAAAAAAACAAATCCCACAAGGACTTAGAGGCAAAAAATATTCAAATCAATTTTCACTGCAAAGTAAAGGAGCTGTTACAGTGGAGGATTCCTGGACTGAATGTCAATATTATGACATAGTATGAGTGTGTTTCGTGTTTGGTAATTGCAATCATTGTTGCTTTTGTTGTGGTCATCGACTTACAATGCTTGGTGTCAGTCTATTTATCTCTTGTAAAAATAAAATACAGTGTGTGTGTGTGTAAAAATAAAAGTCAGCTTTTTTCTAAACTCTAGCAAAATCCTCAAATGTAGCCACAATGAAGATTGGATAAGTGAGCTCAGTTAGGAAGCAAAGCCGTCTTCACCCTACCCAGAAAGTAACTCTACTAATTGGCCTGCCAATTAGTACAGTTATGATATGAGGGCACCTGGCCTGCCACAGATGTGATGATATTTTTACCAAATTCCAAATGAGGTGGAATCAGCCACCTACTAATGTAACAAGCACCTGAAGGAATTGTCAGCTGGCTTCTTGTGAGAGTCATTTTTGTTCACACTGTGGTTTGAGTTTCCTTGTTTTCTAAATGTTTTAGAGTAGATTTATTTATTTTTAGTTGTGATTTGGAGCCAGAAATCCACACAAACTCAAGATATTTTAAGGAAATGTGAGACCAAGGAAAGTGCCAATCAGAGGACATGGCACAGGTTTTCCTGACTGAAGCTGGACACGTTTTGGTTTCCGACCTGCACATCTCTTTGCAAGGTTGGGTAAAACATGGAGCAAACATCATTTTCATTTGAGAAAAGAAAACATCCTGAACATTTTATGACTTCAAATTTCAACCTGGAGCTGCCACAACTAAAGTGCTGCTCCTGCATGTAGAAGGAGAGGCCCAGCAAGTCATAGGCTCACATCCAGACTGGGCTCTGCTCAGCCCTGCTGCACAGGCTGTACAGCTCTGTGGGTAAGGGAGCCACTGCCCAGGCCTAGAGGGCTAGAGGGGGCAATGTGTTCTTATCTAAATAGACTCTCAACTTCAGAGTTCTTTTCTTCTTTTTAATTGAGGTAAAGTAGTATATAACGTTATACAAGTTTCTGGTGTGGAAAAAAGCCACTCTGTGCTATAAAATTTCATTGAGGATTAAAGCAAAATAACTTTATCTTGGAATTTATCCACAATCCTTAAGTGCTTTCTGTTGGATTCTAAAACTCTATTTGAATTTTACATATAACTGCATCCATTGCTTTCAGCAAACCAAACACATAAACATCCTGATTAGGGGGTGAGAATTTGCTTTACAAAAACCTTCACTAAGGATTTCTTTAAACAGCAACACTGTCTGGAGGCATTTAAAAATAAATTATGAAAATATACATTTTGGTACACAGCTAACATATTAGGAACGTACACACGCACCAGTTATTTACACATAACATCGTTCCTTAAGATTTTGCTAAGACATAGGTACAAAACAACCACAAAACCCTGCAAGTATAAAGAAGTCACACTCTATAATCTGCAAAATAAATAGCTGTTTAAGATGATAGTAAAAGATGTAATATTTATGCAGAATATACAAAAGTATAAATGCCATTGTTTGGGGAGAAATATGAATTAACTGCTATTAATTTCATTTTAATGAATTTAACTATCAGAATTACATACCATATTGCAATTTTTATTTTCTAATAATAATTATTGTGAAGTAACTAAGAGCAAAAACACATGTAACATTTTTCCTGTGTGGTTCCACTCTAAATCCCATTTCATCCATCCCCCCTCTCCCCTGTTTCCCAATGCCCTAGAAATACCCCATACCAGTTACAAACGCCATGCCAGCCACAAACACAGCTCCATACCAACTAGCTCTACCCTGATGCCCTTTGTCATGGTTCCAGAATGGATGGCTATGGAATAGGCACGATAAGGTACCTTTCAAGCTTTTATAGACCAATGAGAAGATGGGTCTCCAGATAATGGACCATTTTAATACCCTAATGCCTCAGATTCAGACATTCCCATTACAGAGATGTCATGATTAGAAAATCCAAACAAAGGAAAATCACTTACATGATTTACAACTATTCCCTAATATTTTAAAATATCAATAACCCTCCCTAATGTTTTATTACTTGTGGCAAGACTTGCTCCATGCTGATATCAGCTGAAAATTGGGATAAAATACAGAGAGTGGGAGGGGTGAGAAGACTTATCAGGGAGAGAGTGGAGTCCAGAAATCTTGATTAGCAATCACCTCCACCATGTAATGAGTTTCTGGACCAGCAGGGGTGAAATTGCACGCCAAAAATCACAATAAATTATTCTCCACTTGAACACAGACTAGCCATATCATCACCTAGTTCCGGGTTTAGAAAATTGAACTTATCAAATGCATTGCTGAACAAAAGCTGGCCCTCATTTCCTAATGCAGTTGGCTGTGCTGGATGATTGATTGTGGATGAAGGTTCAGTAATATGGAACAATGATCAAAGACTGTATATCAGCCACTGGGCACGCAGTGCTGTTATTACAGTGTCAACCAATAAACATAGTCTTTTAAGAGACTCTACTGGTAACACACTAATTC
Source organism: Lipotes vexillifer (assembly GCF_000442215.2). Taxonomy (NCBI): domain Eukaryota; kingdom Metazoa; phylum Chordata; class Mammalia; order Artiodactyla; family Lipotidae; genus Lipotes; species Lipotes vexillifer. The sequence continues at coordinate 699,386 of NW_006780658.1, read as the reverse complement.
AAGAGCTGCGCCACTCTGTAGAATAACTGCTCCACAGAGAAATTCACATAAAGGTTCCACAATTGCTATATCCCTTTCTTCAGGTAATATCACCTGGTAGTGGAGTAAAGCTATCTGTGCCTTCTGGGTGTTCAAAAGAACTGGTTAACTTTTTCATCAAAATGGTTTAGAACAGCTTTGAAAGCAAATCTTAAAGAAGCCACTTCAATGTGCCAATCTACATTTGCCAATATTCCTCTCTTAATCTCTATCTTTAAGTAGCATCACCGTAAGAGGATACAAGTATGTTTAACAGTCTCCAACACCAGTTTCAAAGAAAATCAGACCAATGGAAAAATGGAATGGCAAAGGAATGTAGAATTCTCTAAGGTTCCTCTGCTTCAGATTCTTGATAAATATGAGCAAGCATGTGAATTTGTATTTATATATGGTTTAATTAAAAAAATTCTTCCTGAGACATTTTCTAACTCAACAATGTCATGCTTATCTGTGTATAAATAGCTGTTGAATTTCAACCATTCATTCGTTCACTCATTCAAGATTAAGTTAATAAGCACTGACTGAGTTAAAACATGTGTTAAGTTCTGCGTTCAGCAGAGGAGATACAAAATGAAAATATTTATCCCTGCCCGTAAGCCCAGTATAGGGGGAGAGATGTTTAAACACTAATTATTCAGAATAAAAAAAAAAGGAGTAGGACAACTACATAGGCACTGAGTATTTTGAATCTCCTATGAAGGCTACCTAAACAGGAAGGAAGACTTTCTCCAGGGGGTGACACCTGAGCCATCCCAAGAGACAGCAAACATCCCTTCATGCAATGATAGAAGGGGATGGTTTGAGAGGACAGCCTGAACAAAGAAAAAGAGGCTAAAAGAATAGAGGCCAGAGAACTACAGCGTTGGGGCATGTGAAAAAGTTCCAGGGAAGGAGTAGCAAGAGATGGATGGAGAGGTAGGCATGCGAGATCAGAGGGTCCTTTGATACCACCCGAAGACTGGCCTTATCCCACAAGCAATAAGGAGCCATCAAAGGGGAGTGACCAGTAATAGACATAACGTGGGGGGTTAATCCGTGTATAATTTACAGTCTGCCCTCTATACCCTCAGTTTCTCCACATCTTCAGATTCAACCAACCACAGACCTATTTACTATTGAAAAAATAACTGCACATAAGTGAACACGTAGGATTCAAGCTCATGTTGTTCAAGGGTCAACTGTATGTTTTTAAGAGATACTTCGGGGAACTTTATGAAAAATGAGTCTGACCAAAATCGAAGTGCTCAGTTAATAACAGTCCAGGCAAGAGTGGCTGAAAACCTGAGCTGTGGCAGAGGAGAGGGAAGAGATAATATCTTTTATAATAAATAAAAGACAGGGGGAGCTTGGGGCTTCCCTGGTGGCGCAGTGGTTGAGAGTCCGCCTGCCG
>NW_006780658.1:660622-697782 GCF_000442215.2 Lipotes vexillifer | reverse complement strand
CGGAGCCTGTGCTCCGCAACAGGAGAGGCCACAACAGTGAGAAGCCCGCGTACCGCCAAAAAAAAAAAAAAAAAAAAAAAAAAAAAGACAGGGGAGCTAAAATTTCCAGGAGCTAGTGCTTCACTGGATATAAGGGTGAGGAAAAGAGGAGCGGCAATATGACCTCTGGTTTGGGGTCCTTCTCGGCATCTGAATGAAAGATGATGTATTGAGTCAGACGGAGAATGAAGCAGGAGGAGGAGCTAATGTAAGGGTAGATGATGAATCCAGTCATTATCTGTGTTTGGGGACCTGTGGGGCCCCCGTAGGGGGCTGTACTTTTTAATCTAGGAGTCAGGGTGGAGATCTGCTGGAATATAAAGATAGAGGAATTGTTTCCAATTATACAACAGTTAGTACCCCAAAAGTGCATGGTATCACCCACAGAGAGTATGTGAAGCAGTAAAAACAATGGCTGAAGCCAGAACCCTGGGGACCACTTGGTATTTAAGAAGTGGTAAGAGGAAAAAGAAACCAACTTTAGGACTTCCCTGGTAGCACAGTGGTTAAGAATCTGCCTGCCAATGCAAGGGACATGGGTTCGAGCCCTGGCCCGGGAAGATCCCACACGCGGCGGAGCAACTAAGCCTGTGTGCCACAACTACTGAGCCTGAGCTCTAGAGCCTGCAAGCCACAGCTACTGAGCTCACGTGCCACAACTACTGAAGCCCGTGCGCCTAGAGCCCATGCTCTGCAACAAGAGAAGCCACTGCAATGAGAAGCCTGTGCACCACAACGAAGAGTAGCCCCTGCTCGCCACAACTAGAAAAAGCCTGCGTGCAGCCACAAAGACCCAATGCAGCCAAAAATAAATAAATTTATTAAAAAAAGAAAGAAACCAACTTTAAAAGCAAAAGACTCTCAGAGAGGGTCTTTGAGACCCCCAGAGAAAGAGGGGAACAAGTCATAACTGAAAGGAAGGAAATGATGAGTAGTGCCCAATGCACAAAACCAGCAGAAATGTTCCATAATGATAGAGACTGGAAAACACGCATTGGATCTGGCAACTAGAGGATGTCACCGTTGACCCAAACAAGAGTCAGATTAATGGTATGATAGAGGTGAGCCTGTACAGCAGTAGGCTGAGGAGTGAGCTAGTGAAGGTAGCAAGAGCAGACTATTCCTTCAAGAAATCTGGATAAGAAGGGGGATAAGAGAGCGTGCACCAGTTTAGAATGGGGCTGGAAAGCCTGAGAGAGGCTGGTTTACATCTTTGTTTTGTAATGATGAGGAGCTTGAATGTGTTTAATAAGTTGGAGGGCAGGCATTATGAAGGTGAGAAAGGTTGAAGGTTGAAGGGTAAAGGTTCAATGGGATGAGAGGCTGTGTGTGGGATCAAGGAGGGGGTCTACCAAGAGAAAAGAAGAGGGAACTAAGCCTAGTGCCAGCTTCAGCTTTCTAGATGCCATGCTTTCTGCCAAACTTTCTTTCAAATAATTCTTTTAAAAATCACCTATGGGGGCTTCCCTGGTGGCGCAGTGGTTAAGAATCCGCTTGCCAATGCAGGGGACATGGGTTCGTGCCCCGGTCCGGGAAGATCCCACATGCCGCGGAGCAGCTGGGCCCGTGAGCCATGGCCGCTGAGCCTGTGGGTCCGGAGCCTGTGCTCCACAAGTGGAGAGGCCGTGACAGTGAGAGGCCTGAGCACCGCGATGAACAGTGGCCCCCGCTCACTGCAACTGGAGAAAGCACTCGCACAGAAACGAAGACCCAACACAGCCAAAAATAAATATAAATAAATAAATAAATTTTAAAAATCACCTATGCCTTCCTAAGGAAGTTGCTGCCACAAGAGAAATAATGTCAGCCTTAGAGCTGACTTCGGAGTCCCTATTCACTAAAGACTATGCGAAGATGAAAGATCCGCAAAACAAGTAACATGTACTGATAAACAATACATTTACACATAGAAACACTAGCATATTCATTAAGTATATATTATACCAACTTCTAAACAATGTCCTACAGTAAACAGCTGTTTAGATTAACAGCAGAATGACTTGAAAAATATAAGGGGTCGTTGATCTCAAAGAGCATTTCTGTGACCTCCCCAGAAAGTCAACCTATACTCAAAGTCTCAAGAAGCTTGAATGTCAAATAATATGCACCATCCAACCTCAAAAGCACCTTTGGTTTAGTTCCAGCTTTGTCAAGGCCTCACCACATAGACATATGCGTGCTCTGTACCTACTCATTCCTTTCTTCCAACAGGGAGCAGGAAGGCTAATCCAATTCACTCCGGGGGCAGGAGACCCTTGTAGGAATATCCAGGAATTAGGGCAACAAAAATTAAGAGCTGCCCAGGTGGAAGCAGGAAGAAAGAGGAGGGAGAAACAGCTCAGGCAAAGGAAAGTGTCAGAATTCATCACTTGGATCCTCCAGAGCACCTTCCCACCTGCTCTCACTGCTATCAAACTCCTCACACTATTCTAAAACCATCTTACAAAGTACTGCATTGTGAGACCACTGGCTAGCCAGCCTGTGGGAAAAATAAGAACACAGCGTCATTACCTCACACCTTCTAATAAGGTTAATTCTAAATGGATCAAAGGTGTAAATCTAAAATATCAAATCATAAAACCATAAGAAGAAAACCCAGGAGAATTTTTTTTTTTCATCTCAGAGTGGGTATGGCCTTTCTAAGTACAATACAAAATCTAGAAGGAATAAAAAGGAAAGAGCAATAAATTTGACCAATATCTTAAATTTCTGAGTTGTTGCAAAAACAACGTTTAAAAAAATGACAAATTGGAGAAAAATATTTGCAACCCATATTCCAGACAAAGAATTGATTTCTTTAGTTAAGAGGTCCTACAATTTAAAAGCTCAACAAACCAACAGAAAAAGCAGAGAATAGGAACAGATACTTCACTAAAAGAAGAAATATGAATTGATCTTAAACATATGAAAAGATATTCAACCTCATTTGTTGTAAGAGAAATGTAAATTAAAATTATAATGAGATGCCACTTAACCTATTAGTTAGGCAAAGATCAAAATATTTGAAAACAGTGTGGAAGACAGTGTGGGAAGAAGGGAATTTCATACATTGCTAGCTAGACTGTAAACTGATGCAACATATATGTAGGACAATTTGGCAATACCTGTCAAAACTTAAAGTGTACAGACCCTTTGACTTGGTAGCTCCACTTCTAGTTATTCATATGTAGGATGTTTATACAGGTATCCTTATACAGAGAAGCAAAAGGTTTTCATCTTAAATGAAATGTCCTAACCCTAAGCCCACCAGTAATAGGTAACTAGTAAATAAATTCTAGTTTATCCTTACAATGAGATACTATGAAACCATTTTTTTCAAATGGGATAGCATTACGTGTAAAGATAAGGAATGGTCTCCAAGATAAACAAATAAACAAAAGAGTAAGGTACCAAACAATATATAGTGGTATACTATCATTTATGTACAAATTAATACATTCACACATGCCCCTATGTTTGCAAAATGCATAAAGTATCTCGGGAGGAACAGACCAAAAAAGTGATTGCCACTGAGCAAGCAGAGCTAGGTAACTAGAAGAGAGGTGAAGGCAGGAAATTCACTTTTTATTGTACGCCATTTTATATCTAGAATTGTGTGGCATGCACCTGCATTACCTATTCAAAAGTAAATCTTAAAATATATCTCAATTATAGACTTAGCCATATGATATTATCTCTTACTGGGAGATACACTGTCAAGACAAAGATTTTTTTCTTCTGTGAATTTTTAATATCCTGTATTTATTTCCATTATTCATCTCACTAGATGACAAGCATAAAGGTCTGGAAGTTTAGAACAGCAGTCTGCACTGCTTCTGATGAATGGGACTTAGCTTAACTCAAATACAATCCACACTGAAGCTAATTAAAATAATTTTTGAGTCCCCTTAAATCCCTTTTGGAATGCAATAAATTTAAGTAAACCCTTTTTTTAGCAAACTATACTTTTAAAGCTTTTGTATTCAAATTAGACAAAAATACCTAAGAAGACTGAATTCTTGTAATCCCAGGACCTATGCAGTATCTAGCATGAAGTATGGGCTTAACAAAATCTTCTTGAATAAATGGATGAATGAAAATATTAATTAATTAAACTATAAAATGTTATTTCAGTTGGAACAGTCATAAAAAGAGTGTAAGACCTAGGTGGACCCCTCCTGACTTCAATGAATTTTCTCTAATTTGTTGTTATTGTTGTTGTTTTACAAAACTCTAAATATCAAGCCTAATCATAATTCTTACCCTGCCCCCTTCATTCATATTCAACCACCCTGCCCTCTTCCTAGGTTACGCAACTTTACTCCAGAATTTAAAACAGTAGTTGTTAACATTAGCCCCAAGACACTATTTGACAATTAACACCCTCAATGTAAATACACTTTTAGCTTTATAGCCACCATTCGGGAAAGCCTTCACCTTTTGCCTTCTCTGTGAAGGCAACTGGGATTTGGGTGTCTCATCAGAGTAAATGATATTACGTATTTCACAACTTGGATGCTACATACTTTATTCCTCTAGCCTTTCTTAATAGAAATTAACCTTAAGGGTGGCAATGCCCTTCCTACCTAATCCCCAAATTTTCCCCCAGCATCAGAAAGGAACCTACCACCGTGTGACTCCATGTTGGACGTGGTATACATTTCATGCATCCCTTTTTCTTTAATGAGAAACCCTGTATACGATGCGAGTCTTCCAAAATTAGTGTTGTAATAACATCCTGTGAGTTATGATGTCACAGACTCAGATTTTCTCAGATATTGTTGAGACAGATCACAAAACTCAACTGCTTCCACTGTACTGCATCAGCCACACCCTATTTTCCTCCCAATTCAAATGATTAGGAGACTAATTTAGGGACTTCCCTGGTGGCGCAGTGGATAAGACTCTGAGCTCCCAATACAGGGGGCCTGGGTTTGATCCCTAGTCAGGGAACTAGATCCCACACGCATGCCGCAACTAAGAGTTTGCATGCCACAACTAAGGAGCCCACCTGCTGCAACTAAGACCAGGCACAACCAAATAAATAAATAAAATTTAAACAAAAAAGAGAGACAATTTTAGCTTTGTTTGGATAATCAACAGACTTTTAGTGCATTGTGCAGGAGACCCTGTGGCAGAGCTGCACACCCTCACTCCAAGGCAAAAGCAAACTTTCCAATGGAAATGGAAATTGCGGCCTTGAATCTTCCTAGGAATACTGGCAAAAGGGCTGGGTTGCAGCACCTGCAATTAACCAAAACTAGTTTGGTTTTAACTATCAGAAACCCATTTCAAACCATCTTAGGGGGAAAAGGGAGGAGGAGAGGATTTACTATAATACGTAGGTGCCTCACAACATCCGGGGGAAGAATGAAGGCCAGAAACACAAGAGCAATCAGGAACAAAAGCAGCAACCTCTCCTTCAGATTCATACTCTCTCCTCCCCCTCCCTGCCCCTCTCTCTCAGAGGCTCTTGGCCTGCCGCTCTCTGCACACGTGTAAATTTGGTCACTGGGTGCTCATCCCTATGGGAATCAGGGCGGAGCGGGGGAGGGTCATAATGAGCTTGAAAGAAACCTAAATAGGTATGTACTGCCCTTCAGTGCTGCCCAACACTAGTAAGAGGCTTGATTCTAGAAGGATAAGCTAGGCTATGTTGTAACGAGAACCTCCAAATCTCAAAAGTCCTCAAACAACAAAGGTTTCGTTCCAATTCACACTTCACGTCCACTGCAGGTGGCAGGGGGCTCTTCTCCATGTCATCCTAACTCTGGGGACCAGGCTGACAGTACCTTTAGCCTTGGAAACATCTCTGGTCACATGGAGGAGGACAGAGACATGGCAGTCTCACACAGCTCTTGCTTACTTAGCCCAGAAGAAAACATGTTACTTTCATTCATATTTCACAGGCCAAAGCAGTCACCAGGCAACGCCTTATTTCACGGGGACAGGGAGGAATGATCCTGGGATGTGTCCAGCAAGAGGAGAGCTGGTTGTCTTTGTGTAGCAGTGATGATGACCACAAGGGCTCAGAACAAAGATGCAGGGGTGAGAAGACAAGTTTATTCAGCAACACCACTGAACATCATGCCAGGAGGAAAGCTAGAATCCAGCTACAGTCATTTATGTTCACTTTGAGTCTTAGCTATGTTTTTCATCTTGTTTATTCCTAAGTTCTTGAGGATAAAATAAATAATCAAAAATAATTTAATTACACTTCTATTTATATTAGTTATCTTCAGAATTAAAGAAAAATAGAAAATTAAGATTTTTAAGTTATAGTAAAAATATCCTATATATACCTACTTAATTTCTAGAATTATTAAGGACATATATACAAATATATAGATCTGTGGGACGGCAGTCCATTAAATCAATTACTACAGTGGTGTAAATAATAATCTCAAGTCAATTTACCTTCTTAAAAGATCAAGAATATCACACTAAAAAAGGGTTCTCCATTTAAAAATCTTGATCAGTGTATAAAATCTCATGACTTTTCGTTATATTTATGTCTGGAAAGATTGCCAGTACAACTTCATTTGCTTGAACCGCCACAGATATATCTAATAAAACAGCATTAAATCAAAACTGAATTGATTGTGTACCATATATCTGATGAACCTGCATAAGGCTAAATTAAAGAAATACGTAAACAGTAAATATATACTAACTCCCTTCCTTACTGTGTTTAGATGATGAATTTTGTTGTTTACAATTCATAGAGTGTCAACAAAAATTTATGATTAAAATGCTGCATGGGCTACTATGCCCAACAACATCCAGTAGTAAAAAACAAATAACCTTTTCTGGACCAACTACAATTCAGAAAGTATATGAATAAAAACTAGTGAACAACATGCATTATATGGATTTCAAAGGCAGTTAGTAAAAGAAGGTGTTGGTGTCATATTGGGAGGGTGTGACTACGTGCACATATGAACACTGTTAAAAAAAAAAGCACATCTCAGGCTTCCCTGGTGGCACAGTGGTTGAGAGTCCACCTGCCGATGCAGGGGACACGGGTTTGTGCCCCGGTCCGGGAAGATCCCACATGCTGCGGAGCGGCTGGGCCCGTGAGCCATGGCCGCTGAGCCTGCGCGTCTGGAGCCTGTACTCGGCAATGGGAGAGGCCACAACAGTGAGAGGCCCGCGTACCACAAAAAAAAAAAAAAAAACATCTCATGCACCATTAAACTGCATTAGCCAATTGGATGAATAAAGTATATATTTCAGGACTTGTGTTTTAATTATTTCTTCTAGTATGCATGAGCACTTCAGGCAGAATAAAAGCAGTACTTAAATTTAAATAGGAAAAGGTGATTTGTTTATAAACAGTGCTGGCATAATTTGTCATGCATCTGGGGAAAAACAGGTGGACTTCTACCTCAGACCACTCTAAAAAAAAATTCCAGATGAGTTAAATGTTTACATATAAAAATAATGGATTAATTTAAAACCTAAAAAATATGTAGGAAAATAATTTTATAAACTGGGAGCTTTCTAAGCTGCGCAGGAAATCTAAAAACCGTAGAAGAAAATAGCTGATGACAGAAATTAAACAATTTGGTTTAGTAAAAGATACCATTAAAAAAAACAAATTATATGCAGTGAAAAGGACTGCACTACAGATGGCCAATGAAAAGTTATTATTCATAAAATACATAAGGCTCCTTACATGCTGACAGGAAGAAAAAGCAATGTATTGAAAAATGGGCAAAGGTTATGTATGACTAGGCAAATGGCAAAAGAACAAAATAAATGGCCACAGATAGATGCTTTTCCTCACCACTAGTCAAGAAATACAAATTAAGTAAAAGTGAGATGCCCTTGTTCAGTGATCGGAGTGGCACAAACTTACAAAAGCAGTAACACCCAGCAAGCAGGGCAAGACTTAGAGGAATACACTCTCACTCTGTGAGAACAGAAATAGTCACAGCTCAACCCAATACGCCTAGGATTTGACCCAGTAATCCTACTTCTGGCTATTTGTGCTTAAAAATAGTAAATAAAAGCTGTGGTATATAAATAAGAATAAGCTAACTGCAGCTTTGCTTGAAGAAGCAAAACAACCGCATTTCCTTCTATAGGAAGTAGATCTAAGACACATCAAATCTGTTTCTAAAATTAAGCATGATATGAATAAATTATGAATATTTAAAAGATATGCTCATATATGTGTATGTACATATCTATATAAAATTTGGCAGAATCTTGCCTAAGCAAGAACAAGACTTTGATCTGTATTTTTAAAAACTGAGAGACTACACAAATATTTAACAGTGAGCTAAAAGCAATCTTTTTATCAGCTTTTAAAACTAAATTAATGATATTAACTTGCTTCGAAATTCAAATTTCTTAACACAGTGGAAACTTTCTCCCCTTTTAAATTTTTCTGTTTGATTGTTGGTTGGTTTTAAAACCTAAATCAGACTTTCAGTGGGGTGGTCTTTCACAAACAGGCCAGATTTCTAATACAAATTATAAGACATGTTTGTTTGATATAATCCTACATGGTAAGTAAATTACTCCCTGCTGTAAATTAAGCATTTGATAATTTAACAGTTTCAGCACTTTAGGGAAGCAATTAGAGTAGTGGAGAGGGATTTGACACATTTACGAAGAATGTAACTGTGTCTTTCAACTGGCTCAATTTGTGTAAAGAAGCAGCCTCCTCAGCTGGCAGAAAAAGATTCAACACGTTCATGTCCAGAGATCAAAATACTGTGTTACTGCTATAGCCTTTTATTTCATATACTACAAAAGTAATTAATGTTCATAACAGAAAATTTGGAAACTAGAGAAAAACAAAACAATAAAAATCACCCATAATGCTTCTATCCATAGATAACACTGCAGACCTTCTGGTACATTTCCCTCTGGTGTCTATTCTAAGCATGCAGGCAACAATGACAAGGGTCTGGGGAGAAGGAAGTCATGGTCCATCCCAAATCACAAGGAAAAAACAATGAAACAGTCCAACAGGAGGTACATTTATTTAATAATGAAATTATTTTTTAATATTTACTATCTACTCTTATATAAACTTATACTGTTACTCCAATTTTGTAGCTGATCTCTCCTTATTTCAAATGAAGCCTGTGCAGCATCAGTTTATCAGTGAGCAAATTATCCTCTCATCTTTCTAAAGCATCCAGCAAGATAGTCCAGACAATAAAAGCCAGCACTAGGCACGACTCTGTCTGTTATTCACTGACCACAGCCATCACACTCCCATGAACCCTGCCCTCACCCCAGGCCCCATCAAGAGCCCACCATCCACTCCAGGCCAGTGATAACAGCATCATTATCCCTCAGTGCCTCAAACCTCAATTCACAGCCACCTCTGTCAAGACACTAATTAATGTTATTTTCATCAACTCTTCTCTACCAGACAATTGATTTACTATCACAGAGTGACTGGGCCACTATGTAATTCCAAAAGACAGAGGTCTTCTAATAAGTACATGCTTTTAATTATTTTACAAATGCTACTTTTTAACTAGTACACTTTTTATTATTATTTCTATCACTATTAATCCAAAGCTCAATTAACCTGTCCCAGATATGGTTTTCTTTTGTTTTATTTTATTTGAAAAAAAGTGGGGGGGGAATGGGATCAATCTGTTTTAACATTCAATATTTGTAACCTGCTTTATTCCTTTTTAGGGGGAGGGGGGCAACATTGGAATCATCCTGGTTTTGTATTTACTGTTTTGTAATCTATTATATTGGTTAATCAAAAACAGAATTAACTGGAAAAGATAAGAAAGCCAGACTTTCTGAAAAAGATCTCTTTCATCCATCAAGGTTGACCATTAGCAAAAACTTTGAAGGAACCTGAATGTACCTTCAGCAAAACTCATTTTATATACTTTTTCTTCATTTTAGAGCCCTAAAATAACAAGATGACCTGTGCTTCCATAATACAGAACAAATACAATTAGGAGTAACTACTTCCTACTAAGGTTTATAGTTTTAAAAGAGGATTAGCAAGGAAGCAATGCTTAACCCAAAACAGTAAATATCATAGAGTGGAGTTTCAAGCACCCTAGAAATGGGAGCGATTTCTGGGTAGGGCTTTCCTAATGCCCCCCCACCCCACAATCTAATATCTGCAAGGGACCATTCACAATGTCAATACATAAATAAATTCTGTCAACCAGGACCCTAACTAATCTGGGTGAAATTCTAAGAATTGAACATTAACCTCTCTGGCCACAATATGATGACAATCAATATTCAGACATTCTGGAAAGCATGCCTTCCTTCTAAAAGATGCACAGGCACCCAAATTATGCAAAATCCATCAGGTTGACATCAGAAAGCTACAAGTTACAAAGCAAAAGGAATGCTAAAGAATATCGACTAAATTTTCATTGTTTAGCACAATTTAGTGGATCTCAAGTTTCAAGTGGTGATGCACTGGTTATAGCTTGTATGAGAAAGGTGAGTTTCATTTTTGAATCTGAATGATTCAAAAATTAAACTATGGTTCAAAAGAGTGTTTTATATTTAAAATTTTCCATGATGCATCTAATGTTCAGAATTATAATAAAAATCCTTAGAGAGAAGCTAGTTGGGGAAAAAATATATTCAAGCTTATAAAATGTTCCATTTGCTTTTTTCCACCTATTGCACTTAAAGCTTAAAATCCAAGCTAGGTAAAGTATTTGTACACCCAAATGGCTATTGCAGAGATTCTGGAGGCACTAAGCTACGACTTCCTCAAGTGGAAAGTGTCATATGATGGCACTCACAAAATGCTACAAGCAGAAAAGTGGAAGGTTTGAACAATTCGCTCAGTCAATATCCTAGACAGACCTCTCTCCTCCTTAAGGTAAGATTATTTGTCAAACCAATAGGAAGTCACTAGTCATGCCTTTAACCTGTTCAATCTTTCGGCAGTAGTGGTTCTGATGTCCTTTAGCTACTTAGACATTTTTAATAGAAAATTTTAAGATATTTAGAACTGTTGAGTTTTTCCATTGATCTGCAAAACACAATATTTACAAGGAGTTAATTATACATGTGCTCCACCACGAATGTCATCTGGCATAATAGGTGAGAATAATGGTAACATCTGTAGCCATCATGTAAATTTAGAGTATAAATAAAAACAGCACTTGTAAAACTCTCCCAACATGTTCTGGTTACACCACAGTACAACATTATCCTCGTTCTCATTCCAACAGTTATCTGATCTCAATTCTGAGAAGCTGACAGAGAAAGACGAGACTTAACAAAAGATAAATATATACACAAGGAAAAAGAAGTTAGTATGTGTTCATTCTGAATGTTAGCGCTATATTTATCAAGGTAGAGTCTCTGTTGATTATCAGACACTCTAATACCAGGTCTGCCTATAAAATAACGACAGGCCTCTTTCCAGCTGAAGTGTCACTCTTAGGTTTGTTGTTGTTGTTTTTTAATCGTCAAATGTCTTATACACAGTACCTCTCAGGAGATAAAACTGTAATAATGACATGGGGAGAACACGGTTAAAAGACTAAAGAGTGATCAGATAAGATAAATACACTTCAAATACACCTAACTTCCACCAAACATCAGTATATTTTAGTTTCTGTTAAATTAGAGTGGAAGGGAAAAGAGAATCCACACAGCTTGGGGTTCTGTTGTACCCTTGCAAGGCCATTTCAAATAAAAAATGGAGAAAATCTCTCTGAGGAAGAAGAATCATTTTCTTTTGCTATTAGAAAAACATAGTCCCCTAAACACTGTACGAGGATATTTCCCATCATATCCTTGCCAGTCCAAATCACTCTAACGTTCCAGTGTTTGAGAAAAGACAGCTATGTCCCCATGGATTTAAAAAGAAGGGCCTACTTGTAAAGTTCCCTTTATTTGCTTGAGTTCATTCTCAGTACCATTTTCTTGTATCTGTGCAGCACAGCCCTACTGCTGTTAAACAGGACAGCATTACCCTTGGGAGCAGGTCCTGATTAAAAAGGAGCTAAAATTTGGGTGAAAGAATATTTTAGTAATTCTTCTCCAGGGCTAGACATGAGATACCCCCGATGGAAAGATAAGCAAGCTTTTCCATGAAGAATATTCCTGTTGCAGGAAATATGCATTCAATTTAATTTTTTAATTGCATGATAAAAGCTGAAAGGATAACTGTGGTGACTAGGATGAATTCAGAATTCCTATTTGCCACTTAGATTTATGCACACAAAAATTATTTGGAAGCAATATATCAAACTCTGAATTCATTCAAATCTTTTGTTGCAGTTTTCAAAGGAGATGCCACAATTCAGTTATTTCAGCACCTTTGCTTATTAAGAGCCATTCTGATTAGAGGAAAAGAATACACGCTTTCGACTAAAAATGATGCACTTAGAACTAGCCTCTATGGGGGATACGAAAGAAAAGTGAGAGGGCCTTCCTTCTTCCCTTAATGATCCCATAGGAAACATGGAGCATAACGTATCGCTGACTCCCAGACCTAGTGGGTCCAACCTAATGGTTTAATCAGTCAGTATGGTTCATCCTCCCCATCACCAGTGATTGTTTTAAAGTCAAGCACTGGAGTCCCTCTGGAACTTTGGCTATGGGGACCTTTACCTGGGGTTGCCATGCTGGAGGGCTCATTCGTGTATGCCTTCAGAAAATCTTTGTTGGCTATCTACCCTGTCAGAGACCCTTCTAGATGGCAGGTGTAAGCCATACAGAGGAAAACCAAAGGAAGAGAAGGAAGGAGATGGTTGGAGCATCTGGAGTGAACTGTGCCTAAAGTTAGATTGAGTGCTGGACTTTTTAGTTATATGAGTCAATAAAATCTCTCTTTAGTTTAAGGCAGTTTGAGTTGGGGTTTCTGTCTCTTGCAACCAAGAGTCCTAATTAGCACCCGACCCTTCCCCCCAGGGTCTAAGAGTGGTAACTGGAGTGGAGCCTCACCTCCTTCTACTGGTGCCTTGCCTGCTCTCAGTTATGGTGCTAGCCCTAAGCCAGCTAGAGCAGACTTTTTTGCCCATTCCTAGTAATTCTATACCCACTTTCAAGTGACTCTCCAACTCTACTTAGACTAGTCCCAAACATTTGGAGGTAATCTACTCTCTAACTCCAACTTAGACTGGTCTTTTTCCTTTGAGGAGAAAAGAAAACCTACACAGTATCCACATCTCCACATAAACACATGAAAACACACCACAAGAATCAGAGACGTGAAGTTGGAGATACAGCACCAGGGCCCCTACCCTTACCTCTCATCCAGTGCAAGAATGCCATCTTATTGACCCTGGCCAAGAATTACCCAGACTCTGGTTAAACACTTCCAGAGGCAGGATGCTCACCTACATCAAGCACCATGTGTTCCATTGATGGACAGCTTCTATATCTGAGAAGTGTCATTACTAAACCAAAATAAAAGTTTCTCTCCCTGAAATTTCCATTGCTTTATGCTATTTCTGCAAAGTAGAGCAACAAAGAGTAAGCTTCCTTCCTTGTCTACTTGTCAGCACTTCAACTATTTGAAGAAAATTAGCATGTCTCCCTTTAATGTGCGTTTTTCTACAGTTCCTTCAGCTGTTTCTTAAAATACGTGACTTCCAGATCCTTTGGCACCCTGATTCCTCTTGTCTAGGTACACTCTAGTTTGTCAACATTCCTTTTAAAATGTTATCCCTCCCCACCACTCCACCGCTGAATGGCCCTTGTAGTGGCCTGAAAGGCCCAGAAAACTGTCGGCAGGTCACTACCAAAGGGCTGAACATTGCATTTATGAAAACAAGTCCTAAGCTTTCATTGGCTCTTTTGCTACTAGCAAATACATCACATGCTTGACAATTTTAGCACAGTTCCTAACACACCCAGAAAGTTTGTGGCAATGAAGCTCCTGATGATCAAAAACCTTCCTATTTGTTTCACAAGAACCTACTGTATTGAGGATCTTTCCTTTCCTACTTAGATAAGGGGTAGTTTGGTCTTTGCTCTTTTTTTAACCCAAGCTCACAAGCAGAACCTGGCAGGTTTGTTCCTCACTATATGACCAGTACCTGGAATGGTGTCTAGCACTTGGCAGGAATTCAAAAAGGGCTGATGAACTAAACAAACCTAAATTCAGGAACCTCCATCCATTGCTGCTTACTTAATTTTTGAATCAGCCTTGAGATTCAGTTAGTCGAGGTCATTTGCAGTCTAAACTCAGCATTAGTTATACTTCTTAATTCATGTTCCCTCTAAATTTAATAAGTCTGCCTTGTTCAGCTTTACCTAAGACATTGACGAAAACAATGGGCAGGCTGGAGCCCTGTATTTTAGTACTCAGCAAGAGACACCAGTCAACATGACACTGAGCCATTATCCATACTCCAGGGCTGAAGCAGCTAATCCTGGTTAGATTTCATCATCTCACTCTTGGAAGCCTTTTTAAAATGCTCTGTTAAAATCAAAACGTAGTACTTAATAGGTTGAATCTTATGAAACTGCCATTTTTCTAGGTCAAAAATCTTCCAGGGACTTCCCTGATGGTGCAGTGATTAAGACTCCGCATGCAGGGCGCCCGGGTTTGATCCCTGGTCAGGGAACTAGATCCCATATGCATGTAGCAACTAAAAGTTCTCATGCCACAACTAAGGAGCCCACCTGCTGCAACTAAGGAGCCTGCCTGCCACAACTAAGACCCAGCACAACCAAATAAATAAATAAATAAATATTTTTAAAAGAAAAAATCTTCCAGTATCAACAATGTCATGTGGTTCAACCTAATTGAAACCACCCCCAGTAGCTAGCCAGTGTTTTATTTGGTTACCACGACTTTCTTTAGAGAACCTATACTGGTTCTATTCTGTGTCCAGAATCTACCATCTTCCACCTCAGAAATCAAGATATTTGCCCAAGTCTTCTCCAACTAACAGCTTACCTGTGCAGGTTCCTTCTTCACTTAGGATGCCATTTGCTTGAATTTAGAGACCAAGACCTATTCAATGTAGCTGAAAGGTGGTCTCACACCAACATCTACGTGTATCTTGCACTCTCTTGCACTAAACTGTGTTTTATCATTTATTGCCTGAAGACTATTCTCCTTACGGAGACCCTTTTACACACATAAGAGTTCCTCAGAATAAATCCCTATTCTTCCTGGAGCTGGGTAAATGGTATTTTACAGTGCCCCAATAATTGTGAATACTAGGGCATTTTTTACAAGTAAATAGTAATGGGACAACTTATACTACTGTGAAATGCCCCTCCCATCAAAAAAGTGTCAAATAACCATACTATTACTAAGCCAAAAAGAAGAAAGTCCTTAAGGTAGGATTGTATGTGACCTTTAAACAATAAATATGAATTTTAAATAGTCAGTGAAAAACACTGAGATAGGTTCAAAGCTGTTGAATATATGAATTTGAAATGAATGCACCAACAGATGGAATAATTTGAAAGTTACACTACACATACTACGGGTAGATATTATATAGACATTTACCTGGAAAAGATTAGGAGAATTAATTATAGAAAACTGTCTCTGTGTGGTTATCATTTTCAAAACTAATAGAAGCTGATAACTAAAGCTATATGTCACAATATTCTAAAGTGACCCTGGTTCTTAAAAATATAAATGTGCTTCTAAAGTGTGACATCCTGTGCATGGTACGTCATAGAATTCATTTTCCAAGTTTTGTTTTTGGTTCATTTCTTATTTTGCAATTACTAATAGGGGCCAGTGACAGAGAGTAGAGGGGAAAAAAATGACAGTAATGCAATACCTATTTACTATTTTTAAATACATGGAAAGAGTTTTAAAAAGCAAGACAGAACTAAGCTTTAATCAGATGAAATATCTAATAAGCATTAATATCTACTATTAAATTAAAGGATGGGGGAAACATGGTTCTGAAATTATCTGAAAGTAGAAATGAGATTATTCTTGAAAGAGACAGTGGGCAAATGAACCCTAGCAACAAAGATTTCAAATGAGCCATTTTAAATAAGTTATTATCTCTAATGGGCAGCCCAATTTGAACTGCAAAAGCTTCTAGCACATAATTTCAAAGGTTGCTTTTCCTCCCCAGAAAGTAATGCAGTGCCCTCTGTACTTGCTGAAGCAGGCTTCTAGATGGTGCTTGTGTGGACTGCTAAACTGTCAATTATCTACCAGGTTTTCTAGTTTGTGCTTTCTCCAAAACTCTTTGCTTCTTGTCCATGTTGAGCCATGCCCCTGCTCATTAGCAGTAACAGTGTACATTCAGAAAAGGAAGAATGATCCTCAAGCTATCTAGGTATAATTTGCAGGACTAGGAAAATAAGCAATGGGATGGACAATTGAATCTACACTTTTCAACTGGGCTTAGGGATCAAGTGTGGTTTTGAGTTTTTCCCTAACTTGGCAAAGTTTTAGAGCATCTTGCTCACCTTAAATTGGTTAGCTTTTATGTTTTAAATGTCTAAGCTTACTACTGCTTTGTCTTTTCAGATAGTCAGGAAGCACATGCTTGGTTTATTGCCCTAAGTTACTTTTGAAAGGTAACTCATTGAAAAGGATCTGCAGCTAGAGCAAAGGTGCCAAGATGACCTTTGCTGACTACAAAGACCTTTGTCACAGTAATCAGCTGCTTTCTGGACTACAGGAGAATGATACTCTTGGCTTTCATTTATTGTTTCTAATATCAGCTCTGGGTCATTATAAATATTATTCCACAAGTCTGCAAAGAGCCAGGGTTTGAGTGATGATGCCCTTGAAATGGCCCAGAACTTAATTTCAGCTAGAAAGTCAGTCAAATGTTTTCTCCTATACCATATCTTTTGGAGGAAATGTTTGCCATGCTACTCAATAAATTAACCAATAAAACTGATTTTCAGATAAAGATATGTTAATCCATGTATATTTCCTAGCTATTTAAATTTGTGATGGAAGGCTCAAAAGAAACCACAAAGTTCACACTGTAACTATTCCTCTAAGTCTTCCCCAAAGGACCTGTAGCCATTTACTAGAGTGTCTGTACAGTGGAAAAAAGGAAACACCTAAATTTTTCAGAGATTACTAAACAATGGCTTTGAACTGACACGCATTTCTAGAAACTAGAATTATCACTGTGAGCTAACTGGGGCTCACAATGGTCACATGATGGAGTTTGATATCAGCTCTAAATTACAGTGGGCCCAGTTGGGCGAGGGACCTACCTTGCAGTTATTCCCCAGTTTCTGAATGTATAATTGGAATAGACACATGTGGCAAGTGGAAGAATCTCTATGGGGTGAAAGCTACTAGAACGTCTCCTCCCTACCAAGATAGTAAACCTGGGGAAATTTCATAGATCACTGCCACCATCAAAATCTTGAAAGAAGCAAGGATGGTAATACCTATCACATGCCCATTTAACTCACCAATTTGGCCTCTGCACAAAACAGATGGGTTTTGGAAATTGACTGTGGATTATCACAATCTTAATCAAATGATGACTAGAGTTGCAGCTGCTGGCCCAGATGTAACATCCTAACTAGAGCAAATAAACACGGCCTCTGGCACATGGCATATAACTAATGCCTTTCTCTCCATAGTAATTTGCAAAGGCCACCAGAAGTAGCTTGATTTTTACCTCACAGGGAAAACACTATGCCTTCGCAGTCTTGCTTCAAGAGTATATCAATTTTCTTATTCTCTGCCATAATATAATTTGCAGAGATCTTGATTGTCTTGACATTCCACTAACTTCACACTGTTCTACTACATTGACAAGATTATGCTGATGAGAACTAATGAGCAGGAAGGAGCAAGTACTTAATGTCTTCATAAGATATATGAAGATTTGTCTTTGTATGATTTCAGCCCCACTCTAGCCCATCCCAACCTCAGTGAAGTTTCTAGGGGTTTAATTGTCTGGAGCAAGTCAAGATATTTCCTCCAAGGTTAAAGATAAGTTCCTTAATACATACACACACACACACACACACACACACACACACACAGTGGGCTGTTACACACCCAGAAAAAAGAATGAAATTTGCAGCAAATTTCAGCAAATGTGTATTTGCAGCAAATGAAATTTGCAGCAAATGTGTACGGACCTAGAGAATATTATGCTTGGTAAAATAAGTGCGACAGAGAATGACAAATACTGTATTATATCACTTATGTGTAGAACCTAAAAAATAATACAAATGAATGTATATAGCAAAAAAGAACAGACTCACAGATATAGAAAACAAATTAGTGGTTACCAAAGGGGAGAAGGAAGTGGGGAGTTACAAATTAGGGGTATGGGATTAAGAGATACAAACTACTATGTATAAAATAGATAAACAATAAGGATATACTGTATAACTCAGGGAATTATAGCCATTATCTTATAATAACTTTTAATGGAGTCTAAACTGTAAAAATACTGAATCACTATGCTGTACCCCTGAAACTAATATAATATTGTAAATCAACTATACTTCAATTTTAAAAAGTTCCTACACTTTGTACCACCTACCACCAAATGAAAGGCACAATGCTTGGGAGGCCTTCTGGCGTTTTGGAAGCAACAAACTAGTATGCTAGTTTAACTGTTCCACAGAGCCACCCATGAGTCTCCCAACTTCGAGTGGGGACCAGAGCAAGAGAAGGCTTTGCAGTAAGTTCAGGCTGAAGTGCAACCCTCTTTTCTACTTGATCTTTATTATCCAGCATATTCAATGACACTTGAAATCTGTGTGGCAAATAGGAGTGTTGTTTAGACCCTCTGGCAAGTACATACTGGAGACTCACAATGCAGACTGCTAGGATTATGGAAATGAATTATGTTCTCTTCTGTAAATAATGATTTTCCTTCTGAGAAACAGCTTCTGGTTTGCCACTGGACCTTGACAGAGACTGAATTCCTAACCATGGAATATCAGGTGATCATGAGGCCTGAGCTTTCCATCATGACTTGAGTGTTGTGTAGCCCCAGGCTAGGTGTGCACAGTAGCAGTCTATCATAAAATAGAAATGAAAGACTAAGATCAAGCAGGTTTGGAAAGTATGAGAAAGATGTGCTGAGAAAGGCAGTCTCAGGCACACAGTCTTCTGACCCCCCACAGAGCCACACAACATGGGCCTTGGGTCTAGAACACATTCCTACCAAGACAGAAAGAGCCCACACAGCCTGTTCTGGGATTACTGCCTTGTGTGGGAATATCTTTTCCTATTTCAGGCTCAATGTGTTGCCCGTCTGTTCTGCTTAAGTGTGTGGGTCAATGGCCCTCAGGCATGGCCCCAGCTTTCAGTATTTCAGGCTCTTTGGAAACTGGGAGCAGGAAAGAGGTCCTTCTACTGCAGCATGAGAGAGGTGGGCGTAGGCCAACTGCCCTGCGTCAGCAGCCAGGGGCCCCCACTAGCCATGAGGGACCAGAGCACACTACCGGAGCTGATCGTGTTCTGTAAGAAAAATACTGTTCCATCTAGCACTTGACTGTGTTGTGTTTTCCTCGGTGACTCCGATACCAGGATTCAGTGGGCAGAAGCGTTGGACTTCTAGTCCTGGTGGCTGGTGTTGTGATGATCTTTGCTATTGTCTGTGTGGTTGGAGTCCTCCCCTGGCACTGGTAAATGGTGCAGTGTGTTCCCTACAAGTTGCATGAACATCACTCAAGCTTCTTCAACACACATCCGGCTGTGTTGCCTCCTCTCTCTCAATCCATGCCCACAGCTTCCTTATGACCAGTGACTGAGGAAGATATTTTTCACATGAATCCCCATATTTATCTACTTCAGAGAAAGCTCTTAGTAATCAGATGGACAAAATGATGCACTCTGTGGATGTCAGTCAGTCTCCTTCCTCAGTCACCCCTGTGCTTTCTCACTGGGCCCATGAACAAAATGGTTCTGGAGGCTATGCTCAACGACATGGACTATCCCTAGAAATAACCTGGCTACATGTGACTAATCTGTCAAAGGTTGAGACCAGCACTGATCCCCAGATATGGCACCATTTCCCGGGAGTACAGATCACCACAGGTGGCAGGTTGATTGCGTTGGACTCCATCCAACATGGATGGGGCACAGATTTATTCTCCCTGCAATAGATATATTTTCTGGATATTGATTTGCCTTCCCTGCTGAAACAGTAGTTAAGCATCACCATCCACAGACCCACAGAATGCTTTATCCATCATCATAATATTCTCCATATCATTGCTTCTGATCAATGAAATCATTTCACAGAGAAGTAAGTGTAGCAATGGGCTCAGACCCATGAAATAAACTAGCTAGTTTAAAGGTGGAATAACTTACTGAAGTTTCAGTTATGACACCAGTTAGGACCCTGCATCCTGAAAGAGAGCTCTGTCTTACAGGATGCAGTATATGCTTTGAGTCACAAGCAATTATATGGTGCTGTCTTCCCGATAGCCAGAATTAACAAATTCAGAGTCAAGAAGTAGACATTGGCAGTGGTTCCACTTAGTATTACTATACCTAATACATCACTCCCAGAACTGTTGCTTCCTGTCATGGCAAACTCGAGTTCTGCTAGTTTGGAGGTCTTAGTTCCCAAGAGGGCAATACTCCAGTCAGGAGGCACAACAATGGTTCCACTGAATTGGAAGATGAGATTGGCCTTTTTAGGCCTATTCCACTGAATCAACAATCAGAAAAAATAAAAATAAAAAGATTACTCTTCTGACAAGACGAGGGGTAATTGCCAAGGAGAAGTGAGGCTGCTGCTACAAATGAGTGCAAGGAGAACTATTCTGGAACACAGGACGTTCTCTGTGGTGTCTCTCAGTACTTCCAAGCACAATAGTAAAGGTTAATGGAAAACTACAGGAACCAAAAAAATGCTGGACAACTGGGGACTCAGACCCTTCAGGAATGTTGGGGTTATTCCAACAGATAGAGAATCCCAACCAGATGAAGTCCTAACAGGAAAGCAGAGGAAATATAAGGATAGTGGGAAAATGCCATTGGAATCCATTAGAGCCTTATTACCAATCAGAGAAACAACAAGGTCTTCAGTAGCTTTTCATATTTTCTCTTTGCTTGCTATACGTGTGTGTTTATTTGTAGATGCTAAAAATTTTCTTCTACCTCCTTCTCATCTTTATTTTATATACAAATTTTTGGAGGTTAATTTTATGATTTAGTTTGTAACAGAATATTCTGTGGGTTTTGACAGAATTTTACAAGTAATTAATATAGCCAGTGATGGATACAATGACTGTCAGAAATGTGTCTCCTCATTTTGGGAAGAAGATGAGAACATCTTCACTTGTAAAAAAAAGATAGCTGTATCTTGTTAGAGTTGTTTCATTGTTACACACAAGTTCAAATATGTGTAGAAGACAGTATATGGAAGCTGAGTTAGCCAAAGGGCTGGACTGTAGTTATTACCAATGTAATGACACTGAGCTCCAGATGCACCCTTGAATGCCTCCACCTTGAATGTACTGAGATTGTAAATATTTCCCCTTTGCCAGCTGGCAGGATAGGCTTTGTCACTTGATGGTGCTAGAAGTACACTGGAGGAGGAGAGGTTCCTCCTCTGATTCTGATGTGCTCCTCTTGTGAGAGTCCTCCCCACACATGGCCTCACAGCACCCGTTCCTGCAGCACGAGCAGCATCTCCAGCACCAGCTCCTGTAATGCAAAGCATCTAGCAGTCCTCAGTGGCCAGCAGCTTCCCCCAGCTCCCCTTCAAGAAGCTTCATGGTGGAGTACCACCAGCAAGGCACCTTCTCATGAATGGCTTCCACCAGCCTCCTCTTGAGTGATGTTGAGGCAAGTTCCAAAGTATGGCACCTTCCATGGATACTTTCCTTGTATTCCTGAAGGCAGGTTTCAAGCAAGTTCTGCTACTATAGCACCTCAGTGACTTCTCCAGCAAATACTAAGCCATGGCCATGCCCTCTCCAGTGAGGTCTATATCTCAGCCCTGGGGTGACAGGGGCCTTCCTTGAGTATTCTGTCTCAGTCAGTCCTAGATGTAGTGATTGTTCCTTAGATCTATTCCAATATTCTTCAGTTCAATTTGCTTCTTACTAACCAATTCCCCATTACTCCAAACCCCTGTTACAGGTAATAATTCTTTATATTAAACTTATCCTGCTCAAATTACTGTGTGGTTTCTTTTTTTTTCTTTAACATCTTTATTGGAGTATAATTGCTTTACAATGTTGTGCTAGTTTCTGCTGTAAAACAAAGTAAATCAGCTATACGCATATGTATATCCACATATCCCCTCCCTCTTGCGTCTCCCTCCCACCCTCCCTATCCCACCCCTCTAGGTGGTCACAAAGCACCGAGCTGATCTCCCTGTGCTATGCAGCTGCTTCCCACTAGCTACCTATTCTACATTTGGTAGTGCATATATGTCAATGTTATTCTCTCACTTCATCCCAGCTTACCCTTCCCCCTCCCCATGTCCTCAAGTCCATTCTCTACACTATGTCTAAATTCCTGTCCTGCCCCTAGGTTCATCAGAAGCATTTTTTTTAGATTCCATATATATGTGTTAGCATACAGTATTTGTTTTTCTCTTTCTGACTTACTTCACTCTGTATGACAGACTCTAGGTCCATCCACCTCACTACAAATAGCTCAATTTTGTTTCTTTTTATGGCTGAGTAATATTCCATTGTATACAGCTGCCACATCTTCTTTATCCATTCATCTGTCAATGGACACTTAGGTTGCTTCCATGTCCTGGCTATTGTAAATAGTGTTGCAATGAACACTGTGGTACAAGGCTATTTTTGAATTCTGGTTTTCTCTGGGTACATGCCCAGTAGTGGGATTTCTGGGTCATATGGTAGTTCTACTTTTACTTTTTTAAGGAACCTCCACACTGTCCTCCATAGTGGCTCTATCAATTTACATTCCCGCCAACAGTGCAGGAGGATTCCTTTTCTCCACACCCTCTCCAGCATTTACTGTTTGTAGACTTTTTGATGATTGCCATTCTGACTGGTGTGAGGTGATATGTCATTGTAGTTTTGACTTGCATTTCTCTAATGATTAGTGATGTTGAGCATCTTTTCATGTGTTTGTTGGCAATCTGTATATCGTCTTTGGAGAAATGTCTATTTAGGTCTTCTACCCATTTTGGGACTGGGTTGTTTGTTTTTTGATATTGAGCTGCATGAGCTGCTTGTATATTTTGGAGATTTATCCTTTGTCAGTTGCTTCATTTGCAAATATTTTCTCCCATTCTGAGGGCTGTCTTTTCGTACTGGTTATGGTTTCCTTTGCTGTGCAAAAGCTTTTAATTTCGTTAGGTGCCATTTGTTTATTTTTGTTTTTATTTCCATTTCTCTAGGAGGTGGGTCAAAAAGGATCTGATTTATGTCATAGAGTGTTCTGCCTATGTTTTCCTCTAAGAGTTTTATAGTGTCTGGCCTTACATTAAGGTCTTTAATCTATTTTGAGTTTATTTTTATGTATGGTGTTAGGGAGTGTTCTAATTTCATTCTTTTACATATAGCTGCCCAGTTTTCCCAGCACCACTTACTGAAGACGCTGTCTTTTCTCCACTGTATATTCTCATCTCCTATCAAAAATAAGCTGACCATATGTGCGTGGTTTTATCTCTGGGTTTTCTATCCTGTTCCATTGATCTATATTTCTCTTTTTGTGCCAGTACAACACTGTCTTGATTAGTGTAGCTTTGTAGTATAGTCTGAAGTCAGGGAGCTTGATTCCTCCAGCTCGGTTTTTCCTTCTCAAGATTGCTTTGGCTATTTGGGGTCTTCTGTGTTTCCATTGAAACAGTGAAATTTTTTGCTCTAGTTCTGTGAAAAATGCCATTGGTAGTTTGATAGGGGTTGCAGTGAATCTGTAGATTGCTTTGGGTAGTATAGTCATTTTCACAATATTGATTCTTCCAATCCAAGAACATGGTATATCTCCCCCTCTGTTTGCATCACATTTCTTTCATCAATCTCTTATAGTTTTCTGCATACAGGTCTTTTGTCTCCTTTGGTAGGTTTATTCCTAGGTATTTTATTCTTGTTGTTGCAATGGTAAACAGGAGTGTTTCCTTAATTTCTCTTTCAGATTTTTCATCATTAGTGTGTAGGAAGGCAAGAGATTCTGTGCATTAATTTTGTATCCTGCTACTTTACCAAATTCATTGATTAGCTCTAGTAGTTTTCTGGTAGAATTTTTAGGATTCTCTATGTATAGTATCATGTCATCTGCAAACAGTGACAGTTCTACTTCTTATTTTCTGATTTGCATTCCTTTTATTTCTTTTTCTTCTCTGATTGCTGTGGCTAAAACTTCCAAAACTATGTTGAATAATAGTGGTGAGAGTGGGCAACCTTGTCTTGTTCCTGATCTTAGATGAAATGTTTTCAGTTTTTCACTATTGAGTACAATGGTGGCTGTGTGTTTGTCACATACGGCCTTTATTATGTTGAGGTAGGTTCCCTCTATGCTTACTTCTGGAGAGTTTTTATCATAAATGGGTTTTGAATTTTGTCAAAAGCTTTTTTCTGCATCTAGTGAGATGATCATATGGTTTTTATTCTTTAATTTGTTAATATGGTGTATCACATTGATTGATTTGCGTATATTGAAGAATCCTTGCATTTCTGGGATAAACCCCACTTGATCATGGCGTATGATCCTTTTAAGTGCCATTGGATTCTGTTTGCTACTATTCTGTTGAGGATTTTTGCATCTATATTCATCAGTGATATTGGCCTATAGTTTTCTTTTTTTGTAACGTCTTTGTCTGGTTTTGGTAGCGGGGTGATGGTGGCCTTGTAGAATGAGTTCAGGAGTGTTCCTTCCTCTGCTATATTTTGTAAGAGTTTGAGAAGGATAGCTGTTAGCTTTTATCTAAATGTTTGAAAGAATTTGCTTGCGAAGCCAAAAACAAAATTCACTTATGTTTGTTGGAATATTTTTAATCATAGGTTCAATTTCAGTGCTTGTGATCGGTCTGTTTATATTTTCTATTTCTTCCTGATTCAGTCTAAGAAGGTTGTGCTTTCCTAAGACTTTGTCCATTTCTTCCAGGTTGTCCATTGTATTGGCATATAGTTGTTTGTAGTTATCTCTCATGATATTTTGCATTTCTGCAGTGTCAGTTGTTACTTCTCCCTTTTCATTTCTAATTCTGTTGATTTCAATCTTCTTTTTTTCTTGATGAGTCTGGCTAATGGTTTATCAATTTTGTTTATCTTCTCAAAGAATCAGCTTTTAGTTTTATTGATATTTGCTACTGTTTCCTTCATTTCTTTCTCATTTATTTCTGATCTGATCCTTATGATTTCTTCTGCTAACTTTGGAGTTTTTTTGTTCTTCTTTCTCTAATCGCTTTAGGCATAAGGTTAGGTTGTTTATTTGAGATGTTTGTTGTCTCTTGAGGTAGGATTGTATTGCTATAAACTTCCCTCTTAGAACTGCTTTTGCTGCATCCCATAGATTTTGGTCGTCATGATTTCACTGTCATTTGTTTCTAGGTATTTTTTTATTTCCTCTTTGATTTCTTCAGTGATCTCATGGTTATTTAGTAGCATATTGTTTAGCCTCAAGGTGTTTCTATTTTTTACAGTTTTTATCCTGTAATTGATATCTAGTCTCACAGTGTTGTGGTCAGAAAAGATACCTGATATAATTTCAATTTTCTTAAATTTACTGACACTTGATTTGTGACCCAAGATATGATATATCCTGGAGAATGTTCCATGAGCACCTGAAAGTGTATTCTGTTGTTTTTGGATGGAATGTCCTATAAATATCAATTAGGTCCATCTTGTTTAATGTGTCATTTAAAGCTTGTGTTTCCATATTTATTTTCATTTTGGATGATCTGTCCATTGGTGACAGTGGGGTGTTAAAGTCCCCAACTATTATTGTGTTCCTGTCGATTTCCCCTTTTATGGCTGTTAGCATTTGCCTTATGTATTGAGGTGCTCATATGTTGGGTGCATAAATATTTACAATTGTTATATCTTCTTCTTGGATTGATCCCTTGATCATTATGTAGTGTCCTTCTTTGTCTCATCTAATAGTCTTTATTTTAAAGTCTATTTTGTCTGATATGAGAATTGCTACTCTAGCTTTCTTTTGGTTTCCATTTGCACGGAACAACTTTTTCCATCCCCTTACTTTCTCTATGTGTCTCTAGGTCTGAAGTGGGTCTCTTGTAGACAGCATATATATGGGTTTTGTTTTTGTATCCATTCAGCCAGTCTGTGTCTTTTGGTTAGAGCATTTAATACATTTACATTTAAGGTCATTATCGATATGTATGTTCCTATGACCATTTTCTTAATTGCTTTGGGTTTGTTTTTGCAGGTCTTTTCCTTCTCTTGTGTTTCCTGCCTAGAGAAGTTCCTTTAGCACTTGTTGTAAAGCTGGTCTGGTGGTGCTGAATAATCTAAACTTTTTCTTTTCTGTAAATGTTTTAATTTCTGCATTGAATCTGCATGAAATCCTTACTGGGTAGAGTAATCTTGGTTCTAGGTTTTTCCCTTTCATCACTTTAAATATGTCCTGCCACTCCCTTCTGGCTTGCAGAGTTTCTGCTGAAAGATCAGCTGTTAACCTTATAGAGATTCCCTTGTATGTTATTTGTTGCTTTTTCCTTGATACTTTTACTAGTTTTTCTTCGTATTTTTTTTGATAGTTTGATTAATATGTGTCTCAGTATGTTTCTCTTCGAGTTTATCCTCTACGGTACTCTCTGTGCTTCCTGGACTTGAGTATTTCCTTTGCCATGTTAGGGAAGCTTTTGACTATAGTCTCTTCAAATATTTTCTCAGACCCTTTCTTTTTCTCTTCCTCTGGGACCCCTATAATTCGAATGTTGGTGCATTTAATGTTGTTCCAGAGGTCTCTGAGACTGTCCTCAATTCTTTTCATTCTTTTGTCTTTATTCTGTTCCCTGGCAGTTATTTCCACCATTTTATCTTCCAGCTCACTTATCTATTTTTCTGTCTCAGTTATTCTGCTATTGATTCCTTCTAGAGTATTTTTAATTTCAGTAATCATGTTGTTCATCACTGTTTGTTTGCTCTTTATTTCTTCTAGATCCTTGTTAAATGTTTCTTGTAGTTTCTCCATTCTGTTTCTGAGATTTTGGATCATCTTTACTACCAGTAGTCTGAATTCTTTTTCAGGTAGGTTATTTATTTTGTCTTCTAGGTTTTTACCTTGCTTCTTCATCTGTAACATGTATTTCTGTCGTTTCACTTTTTTTTTTTTTTTTAACTGGGCAGTGCCGTATTTCTGTCTTACGGGTTGTTTGGCCTGAGCCATCCAGCAATGGAGTTTGCAGGCAGTTGGATAGAGCCAGGTCTTGGTGCTAAGATGAGGACCTCCAGGAAGCCTCAATCCAATTAATATTTCCTGGGGTCTGTGGTTCTCTGTTACTCCAGTGGTTTGGAATTGAAGCTCCCACCACAGGAGCTCGGGCCCAACCTCCGGGCTGGGAACCCAGATCCCGCTAGCTTTGTGGTGTGGTTAAAAAAAGAAAAAAGGAGCAGTACAATATCAAATAAAAAACAAAATAAAATTAGAAAGATAAAAAATATATTAGGAAAAATAAAACTATAATTGAAACAATTGCAACAAGGTAAAATAAAACCACAAGAGAAGAAAAAGGGGGGGGACAAGCCAAAAGGAGAGAACAATAACAAAGTATAAAGAAGAAAATAAAATTAGAAAAATAAAAGATTTATTAGGAAAAATAAAAATATAAAGAATCAATAACAGGCCTTTTAAATGCAAAGTTTTCTCCAGCTGGTAGCAAGAGGGACCATCAGAAAGATTCAGAGCATGAGAAGGATTCAATGCACGGATGCTGACTTTGAAGGAGGGTGCTGGGGGAGGGCATGCACACGACCAGAGAGTGGCCTCTAGGAACTGAGTGTCCCCGGACTTAACAGCCAGAAAAGAAAGCATGAACCTCAGTGCTACAGCCACGCAAAACTGGATTCTGTCAGCAACCTGAATACATGGGAAAACAATTATTTTCCAGAACCTCCAGGTGAGAAAACTGAGGCTCAGAGAGGATGAAGATCTTGCTCAAGGTTATGACGGTAGTGAAGAACAGAGCCAGGATCTGAATACAGATACACCAGAAATACATCTACACGTGGAACAACTCCTACAGAGCACCTTGAACGCAGGCAGAATACCTCAGACCGCTCAAAAGACAAAAAGTCCCCACGTATCTAGGAAGGGCAAAAGAAAAAAGAATAAACAGAGACAAAAGGATAGGGACGGGACTTGCACCAGCGGGAGGGAGCCGTGAAGGAGGAAACGTTTCCACACACTAGAAGCCCCTTCGAGGGCAGAGACTGCGGGTGGCGGAGGGGGAGCTTCGAGGCCGTGGAGGAGAGCGCAGCCACAGGGGTGCGGAGGGCAAAGCGGAGAGATTCCCGCACAGAGGATCGGCGCCGACCGGCACTCACCAGCCAGAGAGGCTTGTCTGCTCACCCGCCAGGGTGGGCGGGGCTGGGAACTGAGGCTCCGGCTTCGGTCGGAGCGCAGGGAGAGGACTGGGGTTGGCGGCATGAACACAGCCAGCGGGGGGTTAGTGCACCATGGCTAGCCGGAGGGAGTCCGGAAAAGTCTGGACCTGCCAAAGGGGCAAGAGACTTTTTCTTCCCTCTTTGTTTCCTCATGTGCGAGGAGAGGGCATTAAGAGCGCTGCTTAAAGGAGCTCCAGAGACGGGCGTGAGCCACGGCTAAAAGCGCGGACCCCAGATACAGGCATGAGACGCTAAGACTGCTGCTACCACCACCAAGAGGCCTGTGGGCGAGCACAGGTCACTATCCACACACCCCTTCCGGGGAGCCTGTGCAGCCCGCCACTGCCAGGGTCCTGGGATCCTGGGACAACTTCCCCGGGAGAACGCATGGTGCGCCTCAGGCTGGTGCAACGTCATGCTGGCCTCTGCCGCCACAGGCTCGCCCTGCACTCGGTACCCCTCCCTCCCCCCGGCCTGAGTGAGCCAGGCCTGAGTTCCCGAAGCAGCCACTCCTTTAACCCCGTCCTGTCTGAGCGAAGAACAGATGCCCTCTGGCGACCTACACGCAGAGGCGGGACCAAATCCAAAGCTGAGCCCCTGGGAGCTGTGAGAACAAAGAAGAAAAAGGGAAATCTCTCCCAGCAGCCTCAGAAGCAGCGGATTAAAGCTCCACAATCAACTTGATGTACCTGCATCTGTGGAATACATGAATAGACAACGAATCATCCCAAATTGAGGAGGTAGACCTTGAGAGCAAGATTTATGATTTTTTTCCCCTTTTCCTCTTTTTGTGAGTATGTGTATGCTTCTGTGTGAGATTTTGTCTGTATAGCTTTGCTTCCACCATTTGCCCTAGGGTTCTATCCATCCGTTTTTTTTCTTTAAAAAAAATTTTTTTTTCTAAATAATTTTTTTTATTTTAATAACTTTATTTTACATTACTTTATTTTATTTTATTTTATCTTTTTTCTTTCCTTCCTTCCTTCCCTCTTCCCTGCCTCCCTCCTTTCTTTCGTTCTTTCTTCCTTCCTTTCATTCCTTTCTTCCTTTCTTTCTACATTTTCACCTTTTATTCTGAGCCGTGTGAATGAAAAGCTCTTGGTACTGCAGCCAAGAATCAGTGCTGTGCCTCTGAGGTGGGAGAGCTAACTTCAGGACACTGGTTCATAAGAGACCACCCAGCTCCACATAATATCAAACGGCGAAAATCTCCCAGAAATCTCCATCTCAACACCAGCACCCAGCTACACTCAACGACCAGCAAGCTACAGGGCTGGGCACCCTAGGCCAAACAAGTAGAAAGACAGGAACACAACCCATCCATTAGCAGAGACACTGCCTAAAATTTAATAAGTCCAAAGACACCCCAAAACACAGCACCAGATGTGGACCTGCCCACCAGAAACACAACATCCAGCCTCAACCAACAGAACACAGGCCCTAGTCCCCTCCACCAGGAAGCCTACACAATGAGAACGACGAACCTGCAGCCTGCAAAAAGCAGACCCCAAACACAGTAAGATAAGCAAAATGAGAAGACAGAAAAACACACAGCAAATGAAGGAGCAAGATAGAAACCCACCAGACCTAACAAATGAAGAGGAAATAGGCAGTCTATGTGAAAAAGAATTCAGAAAAATTATAGTAAAGATGATCCAAAATCTAGAAAATAGAATAGACAAAATGCAAGAAACGGGCTTCCTTGGTGGCGCACTGGTTGAGAGTCCACCTGCCGACACAGGGGACATGGGTTCGTGCCCCGGTCCAAAAAAATCCCACATGCCACAGAGCGGTGGGGCCCGTGAGCCATGGCCGCTGAGCCTGCACATCCGGAGCCTGTACTCCGCAATGGGAGAGGCCACAACAGTGAGAGGTCCGCGTACCGCAAAAAAAAAAAAAAATGCAAGAAACATTTAACAAGAACCGAAAAGAACTAAAGATGAAACAAGCAACGATGAACGACACAATAAATGAAATTAAAAATACTCTATAAGGGATCAATAGCAGAATAACTGAGGCAGAAGAATGGATAAGTGACCTGGAACATAAAATAGTGGAAATAACTACTGCAGAGCAGAATAAAGAAAAAAGAATGAAAAGAACTGAGGACAGTCTCAGAGACCTCTGGGACAACATTAAACGCACCAACATTCGAATTATAGGGGTGCAAGAGGAAGAAGAGAAAAAGAAAGGGACTGAGAAAATATTTGAAGAGATTATAGTTGAAAACTTCCCTAATATGGGAAAGGAAATCGTTAATCAAGTCCAGGAAGCACAGAGAGTCCCATACAGGATAAATTCAAGGAGAAATACGCCAAGACACATATTAATCAAACTGTCAAAAACTAAATACAAAGAAAGCATATTAAAAGCAGCAAGGGAAAAACAACAAATAACACACAAGGGAATCCCCATAAGGTTAACAGCTGATCTCTCAGCAGAAACTCTACAAGCCAGAAGGGAGTGGCAGGACATACTGAAAGTGATGAAGGAGAAAAACCTGCAACCAAGATTACTCTACCCAGCAAGGATCTCATTCAGATTTGATGGAGAAATTAAAACCTTTACAGACAAGCAAAAGCTGAGAGAGTTCAGCACCACCAAACCAGCTTTACAACAAATGCTAAAGGAACTTCTCTAGACAAAAACACAAGAGAAGGAAAAGTCCTATAATAACGAACCCAAAACAATTTAGAAAATGGGAATAGGAACACATATCAATAATTACCTTAAATGTAAATGGACTAAATGCTCCCACCAAAAGACACAGATTGGGTGAACGGATACAAAAACAAGACCCATGTATATGCTGTCTACAAGAGACCCACTTCAGACCTAGAGACACATACAGACTGAAAGTAAGGGGATGGAAAAAGATATTCCATATGCAAATGGAAACCAAAAGAAAGCTGGAGTAGCAATTCTCATATCAGACAAAATAGACTTTAAAATAAAGACTACTAGAAGAGACAAAGAAGAGTACTACATAATGATCAAGGGATCGATCCAAGAAGAAGATGTAATAATTGTAAATATTTATGCAACCAACATATGAGCACCTCAATACATAAGGCAAATACTAACAGCCGTAAAAGGGGAAATCAACAGTAACACATTCATAATAGGGGACTTTAACACCCCACTGTCACCAATGGACAGATCATCCAAAATGAAAATAAATAAGGAAACACAAGCTTTAAATGATACATTAAACAAGATGGACTTCATTGATATTTATAGGACATTCCATCCAAAAACAACAGAGTACACATTTTTCTCAAATGCTCATGGAACATTCTCCAGGATAGATCATATCTTGGGTCACAAATCAAGCCTTGGTAAATTTAAGAAAATTGAAATTGTATCAAGTATCTTTTCTGACCACAACGCTATAAGACTAGATATCAATTACAGGAAAAGATCTGTAAAAAATACAAACACATGGAGACTAAACAATACACTACTTAATAATGAAGTGATCACTGAAGAAATCAAAGAGGAAATCAAAAAATACCTAGAAAAAATGACAACGGGGACACGACAATGGAAAACCTATGGGATGCAGCAAAAGCAGTTCTAAGAGGGAAGTTTACAGCAATACAATCCTACCTTAAGAAACAAGATACATCTCGAATAAACAACCTAAACTTGCACCTAAAGCAATTAGAGAAAGAAGAACAAACCCCCCCCAAAGTTAGCAGAAGGAAAGAAATCATAAAAATCAGATCATAAATAAATGAAAAAGAAATGAAGGAAGCGATAGCAAATATCAATAAAACTAAAATCTGGTTCTTTGAGAAGATAAACAAAATTGATAAACCATTAGCCAGACTCATCAAGAAAAAAAGGGAGAAGACTCAAATCAATAGAATCAGAAATGAAAAAGGAGAAGTAACAACTGACACTGCAGAAATACAAAAGACCATGAGAGATTACTACAAGCAACTCTATGCCCATAAAATGGACAACCTGGAAGAAATGGACACATTCTTAGAAATGCATAACCTGCCAAGACTGAACCAGGAACAAACAGAAAATATGAACAGGCCAATCACAAACACTGAAATTGAAACTGTGATTAAAAACCTTCCAACAAACAAAAGCCCAGGACCAGATGGCTTCACAGGCGAATTCTATCAAATATTTAGAGAAGAGCTAACACCTATCCTTCTCAAACTCTTCCAAAATATAGCAGAAGGAGGAACACTCCCAAACTCATTCTACAAGGCCACCATGAACCAGATACCAAAACCAGACAAGGATGTCACAAAGAAAGAAAACTACAGGCCAATATCACTGATGAACATAGATGCAAAAATCCTCAACAAAATATTAGCAAACCAAATCCAACAGCACATTAAAAGGATCATACACCATGATCAAGTGGGGTTTATTCCGGAATGCAAGGATTCTTCAATATATGCAAATTAACTCAATGTGATTAACCATATTAACAAATTGAAGGAGAAAAACCATATGATCATCTCAATAGATGCAGAGAAAGCTTTTGACAAAATTCAACACCCATTTATGATAAAAACCCTGCAGAAAGTAGGTGTAGAGGGAACTTTCCTCAATATAATAAAGGCCGTATATGACAAGCCCACAGCCAACATCATCCTCAATGGCGAAAAACTGAAAGCATTTCCACTAAGGTCAGGAACAAGACAAGGTTGCCCACTCTCACCACTCTTATTCAACATAGTTTTGGAAGTTTTAGCCACAGCAATCAGAGAAGAAAAGGAAATAAAAGGAATCCAAATCGGAAAAGAAGAAGTAAAGCTGTCACTGTTTGCAGATGACATGATACTATACATAGAGAATCCTAAAGATGCTACCAGAAAACTACTAGAGCTAATCAATGAATTTGGTAAAGTAGCAGGATACAAAATTAATGCACAGAAATCTCTGGCATTCCTATATACTAATGATGAAAAATCTGAAAGTGAAATCAAGAAAACACTCCCATTTACCATTGCAACAAAAAGAATAAAATATCTAGGAATAAACCTACCTAAGGAGACAAAAGACCTGTATGCAGAAAATTATAAGACACTGATGAAAGAAATTAAAGATGATACAAACAGATGGAGAGATATACCATGTTCTTGGATTGGAAGAATCAACATTGTGAAAATGACTCTACTTCCCAAAGCAATCTATAGATTCAATGCAATCCCTATCAAACTACCACTGGCATTTTTCACAGAACTAGAACAAAAAATTTCACAATTTGTATGGAAACACAAAAGACCCCGAATAGCCAAAGCAATCTTGAGAACAAAAAATGGAGCTGGAGGAATCAGGCTGCCTGACTTCAGACTATACTACAAAGCTACAGTAATCAAGACAGTATGGTACTGGCACAAAAACAGAAAGATAGATCAATGGAATAGGATAGAAAGCCCAGAGATAAACCCATGCACATATGGTCACCTTATCTTTGATAAAGGTGGCAGGAATATACAGTGGAGAAAGGACAGCCTCTTCAATAAGTGGTGCTGGGAAAATTGGATAGGTACATGTAAAAGTATGAGATTAGATCACTCCCTAACACCATACACAAAAATAAGCTCAAAATGGATTAAAGACCTAAATGTAAGGCCAGAAACTATCAAACTCTTAGAGGAAAACATAGGCAGAACACTCTATGACATAAATCACAGCAAGATCCTTCTTGACCCATCTCCTAGAGTAATGGAGATAAAAACAAAAATAAACAAATGGGACCTAATGAAACTTCAAAGCTTTTGCACAGCAAAGGAAACCATAAACAAGACCAAAAGACAGCCCTCAGAATGGGAGAAAATATTTGCAAATGAATCAACTGACAAAGGATTAATCTCTAAAATTTACAGGCAGCTCATGCAGCTCAATAACAAAAAAATAAACAACCCAATCCAAAAATGGGCAGAAGACCTAAATAGACATTTCTCCAAAGAAGATATACAGACTGCCAACAAACACATGAAAGAATGCTCAACATCATTAATCATTAGAGAAATGCAAATCAAAACTACAATGAGATATCATCTCACACCAGTCAGAATGGCCATCATCAAAAAATCTAGAAACAATAAATGCTGGAGAGGGTGTGGAGAAAAGGGAACACTCTTGCACTGCTGGTGGGAATGTGAATTGGTTCAGCCACTATGGAGAACAGTATGGAGGTTCCTTAAAAAACTACAAATAGAACTACCATATGACCCAGCAATCCCACTACTAGGTATATACCCTGAGGAAACCAGAATTCAGAAAGAGTCATGTACCAAAATGTTCATTGCAGCTCTATTTACAATAGCCCGGAGATGGAAACAACCTAAGTGCCCGTCGTCGGATGAATGGATAAAGAAGATGTGGCACATATATACAATGGAATATTACTCAGCCATAAAAAGAAACGAAATTGAGCTATTTGTAATGAGGTGGATAGATCTAGAGTCTGTCATACAGAGTGAAGTAAGTCAGAAAGAGAGGGACAAATACCGTATGCTCACACATATATATGGAATTTAAAGAAAAAAAATGTTATGAAGAACCTAGGGGTAAAACAGGAATAAAGACACAGACCTACTGGAGAACAGACTTGAGGATATGGGGAGGGGGAAGGGTGAGGTGTGATAGGGCGAGAGAGAGACATGGACATATATATACTAACAAACGTAAGGTAGATAGCCAGTGGGAAGCAGCCGCATGGCACAGGGAAACCAGCTCGGTTCTTTGTGGCTGTCTAGAGGGGTGGGATAGGGAGGGTGGGAGGGAGGGAGACAAAAAGGGAGGAGATATGGGAACATATGTATATGTATAACTGATTCACTCTGTTATAAAGCAGAAACTAACACACCATTGTAAAGCAATTGTACCCCAATAAAGATGTTAAAAAAAACTAAATAAATAAATAAAATATTTTTTTAAAAAAGCAGAAACTAACACACCATTGTAAACCAATTATACTCCAATAAATATGTAAAAAAAAAAAGAATCAATGACAATGAATCAAGAAGGTAAAACAGAACCCCAATCTAAAAGAGGAAAAAAGAAAATTAAAAAAAAGCCTTGGCTAGGGGGGCAGAGATTAGGCAGGGGTGGAACTTAGGCAGGGGTGGGGTTTGGGGGGGTCAGGGGGTGAAGTTCAAGCGTGGGGCAGGGCCAATGCTTAGGACCTGCGCAGAAGGGGAGAGGCAGCACGTCAAAAGGAGGGCTTCTGGAGTGTGGGATTCCGAAGTTTGGAGGTAGGGCCCTGGGTGAGGGTATGTGGGTGGGGTTTAGGCCCTGCACAGTTGGAGGGGGTCTCAGAGGGGGTCTCTGAGTGTAGAGGTAGGGCACTGGGTGGGGGTGTAGGGGCGGGGCTTGGGTTCTGTACAGCAGGAGGAAGGCTCCGAGGGCAGAAGTTTAGGCTCAGAGGCCCAACAGGCTCCCCTGTGCCTAAGTGGACAGGGAAAGTGCTGGCTCCATTCCCTTCCATTCCTCCACGCACCCCCCTCCATCTCCCCCAGGGTCTCCCCGTCTCCGCTGGACCCCTAACCATGGGTGGGCCCTGCTGTGTGTAGGAACTCCTCCCCTCCCCCAGCCACCCCTCAGGGGTGCTGGTCCTGGAGGTCTGGCCATTACTTCTGCTCTCCCTTCCCTCCCTCTCACTCCCTCAGGACCTGTGTGGCTGTGTCCCCCAATTTCCCCTTTCAGGCATGGGATCCCTTCCCCTCCCACAGCTGCCGCTCAGGGGCGCCAGTCCTGTCCCGCCTTCACTTCTCCTCCTCCTTCACTCCCCCCAGGCCCCACGTCCTACCAGTTGCTGGGGGTTCCTCCCGTCCACTTAGGTGTCTGTGGTCACCCACTGGTGCCTGGTAGGTGCCCTAGTTGTGCGGATACACGAATTCTGCGTCCTCCTAGTATGCCATCTTGACTCCGCCCTACTGTGTGGTTTCTGATTCCTGGTTGGACCCTCACTGATCTAGCCATATCTTTTGGAGGAAATGTTTGTCATATTTTTTAGAATATTAAAGAGTAAAACCTATTTTCAGATAAAAATGTGCTAATTCTTATATATTAATATTTCCAAAAAACTTATTCTGTTCACAGGAATTCAGTACTTATCACATTTAATTCATACTTTATCGTTTTTTTAAGATTTATTTATTATTTATTTATTTATTTTGCCTGCATCAGGTCTTAATTGGGGCATGCAGGATCTTTGTTGAGGTATGGGGGATCTTTGCGGCACACAGGCTTCTCTCTAGTTGTGGCATGTGTGTTTTCTCACTCTAGTTGTGGCACGCAGGCTCCAAGGCACGTGGGCTCTGTAGTTGTGGTGCACATGTTCCAGAGTGCATGGGCTCTGTACTTTGCGGCATGCAGACTCTCTAGTTGAGGTGCACGAGCTCAGTAGTTCTGGTGCGCGGGCTTAGTTGCCCCACAGCATGTGGGATCTTAGTTCCCTGACCAGGGATCGAACCCACGTCCCCTGCACTGTAAGGCATTTTCTTTACCACTGGACCACCAGGGAAGTCCATAAAGTATCTTCTTAAAAATACTCTACCTTTACGTGATTAAGAAAGCTACAAATTGAGAGAGAAAGGGCCGATGCTCATACTCCTTTTCTCATCCATAGTTAATTCTCTTTCTCAAGGGTAAAAATACCACACTGCTTCTTCAACCTCTAACTACCAAGCCTTTTTTTTTCTTTTAAAAGGCTTTGTCCCTTGTCTGTACAGTAAATTTAGGAAGCTTAACTAGGG
>NW_006780658.1:588637-660612 GCF_000442215.2 Lipotes vexillifer | reverse complement strand
GGGAAAGAATAAAAAGTGTTTCATTACTTAGGCTAGAGTAGATAGGAATCACCAAGAAAGAATATTTGCAATATTGTGCATTTTACTTATTCTTTATGAATTTTTAGTAGGTTTGTAAGACTTCTTCAATTAATCCTCAAGTTATCAGTTAACACGTTTGTGACTTCTAACCTCCAAAATATTGAGTGTTTCTTATGAAAAAATGAGATCATTCAGAAGTCATAGTTACCACTTTCTTTCTTGTGAATGTATTATCAGTTTTATAATTTTATAATACAATTCATTAAAGTGTGCCTTGTCATAACAATGGCCAAACAGCCCAAAGGACAGGATTCTGATTGCTTCTCATACAATTTTGTGTCTCATCACTTCCAGAGACTCAACTGCCCACTGAAAGAAATCAACCATTGTGCAGTAAATTGGTGTTTTTACCAGTAAGTTAAGTTTTCTAATTATTTCTTTGTTTTTTTCCAAATAACTAAATAATACATTATTTTGATCCCTATCTATCGTGAATTTTCATATTAGAATAAATTGTAAATGGTGTGAAGCAGGTATCAAAATACAACTCAGTAAGAATTTTTGTTGCCTTCATCATCCAACTGACTTCACATCTTTATTAGCTCTGAATACTCCTTGAAAACGGAACAAGCATTCCTTGGCCTCAGGCAACAGACAGGCACTTAATCCTCATTGAAAACCTACTACTGCCCTTATTTTATAGATGAGAGCACAGATAAGGGAGTTAAAGTCATTCAACCAACATCAAGTAGTTAATAAGCAGCAGAGGTAGAATTTGAATCCTGGTCTTCCTGGTTCTAAAGTCTGAAAACTCTAGAACCACGAGGACCAAATCAGAACAGAAAGAAGGAAAACCATCCAGAAATAATACCCGGACTCTAAAAATTAGATCTACTTCAATTCAACTGCTCAGCATTTGTCA
This sequence comes from Lipotes vexillifer, assembly GCF_000442215.2. Taxonomy (NCBI): domain Eukaryota; kingdom Metazoa; phylum Chordata; class Mammalia; order Artiodactyla; family Lipotidae; genus Lipotes; species Lipotes vexillifer. Next base: position 659,669 of record NW_006780658.1, on the reverse strand, counting down.
GTTTGTACCAGAGTAACCTTTTAAGATGGTATCATACCTTTTGTCCCAGAAGTTGAACTTCAAGGAATCCATCTAAGGGAAATCAATAAAGTTGCAGTCAAATGTTTCTGCACCAAAGATGTGAGCAAACCCCAAATGTCTGTATGTAGGTTGGATAAGTTACAGCCCAAATACAAAATCAAATATTATGCAGTCATTAAAAATAAACATTTCTATAAGCTTCAATCAAATGAAAGGGAGAAAAATCATGATATAAAACACTGCAGAGTGTACAACTAATTATGTAAACACACAGACACACATTACACATTAATGTTAAAAAAGAAAAAAAGAAAGACCAGAAGATTTAGAGATTAGTGCAGCCTAATGAAATTGCAAAAAGTTTTGTCTTTACAGTTGTCTGTTTTATAAAATATTTTTGATGAGCACTGTTACATGTATAATAAGTGTTAGTTATTTGTAATAAAATATTTTTTCAGATGTTCCAAATGGCCAAATATTTGATCTGCCAAAGCTTTAGTCTGAGGAAAATTATTTCAGAAATGTATAGTCATACTTATAAGGAATGTTTACAAGACCAACATGCAATGTAATTTTTTTTTACATGATTCCAATTTTATTTAAGTGGAAAAACATGTATCTGTTAGTGAATACAGGTGAAGGTTGCAGGGAGGGCAAGGGAGACTTTCCTCTCCTACTTTATCCACTATGGACTGTTTTAATTTGGTAAATTTTAATTTCAGAAATGCAGTTCCTTAAAAGAAATCATGAGGAGGAACAAAGATGGCGGAGTAGGAGGACGTGCTCTCACTCCCTCTTGCGAGAACACCTGAATCACAACTAGCTGCTGGACAATCATCGACAGGAAGACCCTGGAACTCACCAAAAAAGATACCCCACATCCAAAGACAAAGGAGAAGCCACAATGAGATGGTAGGAGGGGCGCAATCACAGTAAAATCAAATCCCATAACTAGTGGGTGGGTGACTCACAGACTGGCGAACACTTATACAACAGAAGTCCACCAAATGGAGTGAAGGTTCTGAGCCCCATGTCAGGCTTGCCAACCTGGGGGTCTGGCAACAAGAGGAGTAATTCCTAGAGAATCAGACTTTGAAGCCTAGTGGGAATTGTTTGCAGGACTTCGGCAGGACTGGGGGAAACAGAGACTCCACTCTTGGAGGGCACACACAAAGTAGTGTGTGCATCAGGACCCAGGGGAAGGAGCAGTGACCCTATAGGAGACAGAACCAGACCTACCTGCTAGTGTTGGAGGGTCTCCTGCAGAGGCAGGGGGTTGCTGTGGCTCACCGTGGGGACAAGGACACTAGCAGCAGAAGTTCTGGGAAGTACTCCTTGGCGTGAGCCCTCCCAGAGTCTGTCATTAGCCCCACCAAAGAGCCCAGGTAGGCTCCAGTGTTGGGTTGCCTCAGGCCAACCAACCAACAGGGAGGGAACCCAGCCGCACCCATCAATAGTCAAGTGGATTAAAGTTTTACTGAGCTCTGCCCACCAGAGCAACAGTCAGCTCTACCTACCACCAGTACCTCCCATCAAGCCTCTTACATAGCCGCATCCACCAGAGGGCAGACAGAAGAAGAAAGAACTACAATCCTGCAGCCTGTGGAACAAAAACCACATTCACAGAAAGATAGACAAGATGAAAAGGCAGAGGGCTATATACCAGATAAAGGAACAAGATAAAACACCCAGAAAAACAACTAAATGAAGTGGAGCTACGCAACCTTCCAGAAAAAGAATTCAGAATAATGACAGTGAAGATGATCCAGGACCTCGGAAAAAGAATGGAGGCAAAGATTGAGAAGATGCAAGAAATGTTTAATAAAGACCTAGGAGAATTAAAGAACAAACAAACAGAGATGAACAATACAGTAACTGAAATGAAAACTACACTAGAAGAAATCAATAGCAAAATAACTGAGGCCAAGAATGGATAAGTCACCTGGAAGACAGAATGGTGGAATTCACTGCTGCAGAACAGACTAAAGAAAAAAGAATGCAAAGAAATGAAGACAGCCTAAGAGACCTCTGCGACAACATTAAAGGCAACAACATTCACATTATAGGGGTCCCAGAAGGAGAAGAGAGAGAGAAAGGACCCAAGAAAATATTTGAAGAGATTATAGTCAAAAAATTCCCTAACATGGAAAAGGAAATAGCCAGCCAAGTCCAGGAAGCACAGCGAGTACCATACAGGACAAACCCAAGGAGAAACACACCGAGACACATAGTAATCAAATTGGCAAAAATTAAAGACAAAGAAAAATTATGAAAGCAGCAAGGGAAAAATGACAACATACAAGGGAACTCCCATAAGGTTAACAGCTAATTTCTCAGCAGAAACTCTACAAGACAGAAGGGAGTGGAATGATATACTTAAAGTGATGAAAGGAAAGAACCTACAACCAAGATTACTCTACCTGGCAAGGATCTCATTCAGATTCGATGTAGAAATCAAAAGCTTTACAGACAAGCAAAAGCTAAGAGAATTCAGCACCACCAAACCAGCTCTACAACAAATGCTAAAGGAACTTCTCTAAGTGGGAAACACAAGTGAAGAAAAAGACCTACAAAAACAAACCCAAAACAATTAAGAAAATGGTCATAGGAACATACATATCAATAATTACCTTAAACGTGAATGGATTTAAATGCTCCAACCAAAAGACACAGGGTTGCGGAATGGACACAAAAACAAGACCCATATATATGCTGTCTACAAGAGACCCACTTCAGACCTAGGGACATACAGATTGAAAGTGAGGGGATGGAAAAAGATACTCCATGCAAATGGAAATCAAAAGAAAGCTGGGGGCTTCCCTGGTGGCGCAGTGCTTGAGAGTCCGCCTGCCGATGCAGGAGACGCGGGTTCGTGCCCCGTTTCGGGAAGATCCCACATGCCGCGGAGCGGCTGGGCCCGTGAGCCATGGCCACTGAGCCTGCGCGTCCGGAGCCTGTGCTCCGCAAATGGGAGAGGCCACAACAGTGAGAGGCCCGCATAACGCAAGGAAAAAAAAAAAAAAAAAAAGAAAGCTGGAATAGCTATACTCATATCAGATAAAATAGACTTTAAAATAAAGAATGTTACAAGAGACAAGGAAGGACATTACATAATGGTCAAGAGATCAATCCAAGAAGAAGATATAACAATTATAAATATATATGCACCCAACATAGGAGCACCTCACTACACAAGGCAATTGCTAACAGCTATAAAAGAGGAAATCGACAGTAATACAATACGGGGGATGTTAACACCTCACTTACACCAATGGACATATCATACAAAATGAAAATAAAGAAAGAAAGAGAAGCTTTAAATGACACTATTAATAGACCAGATAGATTTAATTGATATTTATAGGACATTCCATCCAAAAACAGCAGATTACACTTTCTTCTCAAGTGCACACGGAACATTCTCCAGGATAGATCACACCTTGGGTCACAAATCAAGCCTTAGTACATTTAAGAAAAATGGAATCATATCAAGCATCTTTTTTGATCACACTGCTATGAGATTAGAAATGAATTACAGGGGAAAAAACATAAAAAAACACAAACACATGGAGGCTAAACAATACGTTACTAAATAACCAAGAGATCATTGAAGAAATCAAAGAGCCAATCAAAAAATACCTAGAGACAAATGACAATGAAAACACGACGATCCAAAACCTATGGGATGCAGCAAAAGCAGTTCTAAGATGGAAGTTTATAGCAATACAATCCTACCTCAAGAAACAACAAACATCTCAAATAAACAACCTAACCTTTCACCTAAAGGAACTAGAGAAAGAAGAACAAACAATACCCAAGTTAGCAGAAGGAAAGAAATCATAAAGATCAGAGCAGAAATAAAGGAAATAGAAACAAAGAAAACAATAGCAAAGATCAATAAAAATAAGAGCTGGTCCTTTGAGAAGATAAACAAAATTGATAAACCATTAGCCAGACTCATTAAAAAAAGAGGGAAAGGACTCAAATCAATAAAATTAGAAATGAAAAAGGAGAAGTTACAACAGACACTGCAGAAATACAAAGCATCCTAAGAGACTACTACAAACAACTCTATGCCAATAAAATGGAAAACCTGGAAGATATGGACAAATTCTTAGAAAGGTATAACCTTCTAAGACTGAACCAGGAAGAAACAGAAACTATGAACAGACCAATCACAAGTAATGAAATTGAAAGCATGATTAAAAATCTTCCAACAAACAAAAGTCCAGGACCAGATGGCTTCACAGGTGAATTCTATCAAACATTTAGAGAAGAGCTAACATCCATCCTTCTGAAACTCTTCCAAAACACTGCAGAGGAAGGAACACTCCCAAACTCATTCTATAAGCCACCATCACCCTGATACCAAAACCAGACAAAGATACTACAAAAAAAGAAAGTTACAGACCAATATTACTTATGAATATAGATGCAAAAATCCTCAACAAAATACTAGCAAACAGAATCCAACAACACATTAAAAGGATCATACACCACGATCAAGTGGGATTTATCCCAGGGATGCAAGGATTCTTCAATATACACAAATCAATCAATGTGATACACCATATTAACAAATTAAAGAATAAAAACCATATGATCATCTCAATAGATGCAGAAAAAGCTTTTGACAAAATTCAACACCCATGTATGATAAAAACTCTCCAGAAAGTGGGCATAGAGGGAACCGACCTCAACATAATAAAGGCCATATATGACAAACCCACAGCAAACATCATTCTCAATGGTGAAAAACTGAAAGCATTTCCTCTAAGACCAGGAACGAGACAAGGATGTCCACTCTCACCACTATTATTTAACATAGTTTTGGAAGTCCTAGGCACGGCAATCAGAGAAGGAAAAGAAACAGAAGGAATACAAATTGGAACAGAAGAAGTAAAACTGTCACTGCCTGCAGATGACATGATACTTTTCATAGAGAATCCTAAAGATGCCACCAGAAAACTACTAGAGCTAATCAATGAATTTGGTAAAGTAGCAGGATACAAAATTAATGCACAGAAATCTCTTGCATTCCTATACACTAATGATGAAAAATCTGAAAGAGAAATTACGGAAACACTCCCATTTACCATTGCAACAAAAAGAATAAAATACCTAGGAATAAACCTACCTAGGGAGGCAAAACACCCGTATGCAGAAAAGTATAAGACACTGATCAAAGAAATTAAAGATGATACCAACAGATGGAGAGATATACCATGTTCTTGGATTGGAAGAATCAATATTGAGAAAATGTCTCTGCTACCCAAAGCAATCTACAGAGTCAATGCAATCCCTATCAAATTACCAATGGCATTTTTTACGGAACTAGAACAAATCATCTTAAAATTTCTATGGAGACACAAAAGACACCGAATAGCCAAAGCATTCTTGAGGGAAAAAAACGGAGCTGGAGGAATCAGGCTTCCTGACTTCGGACTATACTACAAAGCTAGAGTAATCAAGACAATATGGCACTGGCACAAAAACAGAAACATAGATCAATGGAACAAGATAGAAAGCCCAGAGATAAGCCCATGCACCTATGGTCAACTAATCTATGACAAAGGCGGCAAGGATATACAATGGAGAAAAGACAGTCTCTTCAATACATGGTACTGGGAAAACGGGACAGCTATGTGTAAAAGAATGAAATTAGAACACTCCCTAACACCATACAGAAAAATAAACTCATAATGGATTCTAGACCTAAATGTAAGACCGGAAACTATAAAACTCTTAGAGGAAAACATAGGAAGAACACTCTTTGACATAAATCACAACAAGATCTTTTTGATCCACCTCCTAGAGTAATGGAAATAAAACCAAAAATAAACAAATGGGACCTAATGAAACTTCAAAGCTTTTGCACAGCAAAGGAAACCATAAACCAGATGAAAAGACAACCCTCAGAATGGGAGAAAATATTTGCAAACGAATCAATGGACAAAGGATTAATCTCCAAAATATATAAACAGCTCATGAAGCTCAATATTAAAGAAACAAACAACCCAATCCAAAAATGGGCAGAAGACCTAAATAGACATTTCTCCAAAAAAGACATACAGATGGCCAAGAAGCACATGAAAAGCTGCTCAACATCACTAATTATTAGAGAAATTCAAATCAAAACTACAATGAGGTATCACCTCACACCAGTTAGTATGGGCATCAGCAGAAAATCTACAAACAACAAATGCTGGAGAGGGTGTGGAGAAAAGGGAACCCTCTTGCACTACTGGTGGGAATGTAAATTGATACAGCCACTATGGAGAACATCATGGAGGTTCCTTAAAAAACTAAAAATAGAATTACCATATGATCCAGCAATCCCACTACTGGGCATATATCCAGAGAAAACCATAATTGAAAAAGACACATGCACCCCGATGTTCACTGCAGCACTATTTACAATAGCCCGGTCATGGAACCAACCTAAATGCCCATCGACAGACAAATGGATAAAGAAGATGTGGTACATATATACAATGGAATATTACTCAGCCATAAAAAGGAAGGAAATTGAGTCACTTGTTGAGACGTGGATGGATCTAGAGACTGTCATACAGAGTGAAGTACCTCAGAAAGAGAAAAACAAATATCGTATGTTAACGCATGTATGTGGAACCTAGAAAAATGGTACAGATGAACCAGTTTGCAGGGCAGAAGTTGAGACACAGATGTAGAGAACAGACGTATGGACACCAAGGGGGGAAAACCATGGTGGGGTGGGGATGGTGGTGTGCTGAATTGGGCGATTGGCATTGACATGTATACACTGATGTGTATAAAACTGATGACTAATAAGAACTTGCAGTATAAAAAAACAAACCAAAAACACAACTAATACTAAACTTTCTTTGGGTTATTTGTATGGAAATATGTTAATATAAATGTTTCAGACATTACATGAAATTTCTAAAAATCTTATATGTTCTGGCATAACATTATAAGTCATAATTCTAGTTATTACTTTAAAATGTATATCTCAGAAATAACTAAATGTCCTTGTCATTTGCATTATTATGAACTTTCATCAAATCTTTAACTGTGGTCATTTTTAAGTCTTTTGTCATTTACAGACAGTTCTGGGTGTACTCTGATGCTTTTGCAAAAATGTTCCTACAAAAGGGTTTCATCTTCAAGGAATTCATAGAAAAGACTCTGACAAATACAGGATTCTGGTAACTGACTATACTGCTGAACTGAATGAATAAGCATTTTCAGAACTCTAATGGAAAAACTGATGAATTCATAAAAGTGCTAAGAAAAGATCAAGATGAAAAAGAAAAATTAATTTCATGGGACTGGGTGAACTGATTAGGATGATTATAATTTTTCTGACTTTGAATTAAAACAAAAATCCCACAAGGACTCAGAAGCAAAAATATACAAATCAATTTTCACTACAAAGTAAAGGAGCTGTTACAGTGGAGGATTCCTGGACTGAATGTCAATATTATGACATAGTATGAGTGTGTTTCGTGTTTGGTAATTGCAATCATTGTTGCTTTTGTTGTGGTCATCCATTTACAATGCTTGGTGTCAGTCTATTTATCTCTTGTAAAAATAAAATACAGTGTGTGTGTGTGAAAAAAAATCATGATATACAATTTGACAGTAAGTACAAAGGTTTAAATCTGGGAATAAATGTCTTGGAAACATTCCAATGTAATTTTATTTCAAGAAGGTGCAAAACTTACATTGTTGTACACAAACCATGTATAAATTCATTTATAGCCTTCCTGATCAGTTTATATTATATGGATCAGAAAATTTGATCATAACCAATGACACAGAGTTCCTAAAGTTCTGAGAAAGAACTATCAAAGGAAGCTCTAAGTCTCTCTTTCTTCAGTCAGTTCCATGAGTTGAATTTTTGTTATAAAAGACAAACCAAGAAACTCTTTGTCCTCCATGCCTGAATGCAGCCCTTCTCCAGGTTCCCCCTCATAATGGCATTCAGCTCAGGGCAATAGATTATAATAATTGAAACCACACACTTATTTTAATTACTCTCCACATTTTCCATTTGCCATCTTGTCAGAACAACGTATGAATCACGGAGAACAATTAGTGCACTGAAGGAAAAGATTTGCAAGGCTGAGTGAAAGCTTACTGCAGTTTGTTGCTCAGGCCAATGCAGTGATGACTCCGACAGTCCCATTTCCTTAAGACCAAAGCCACCAGTGACACTGACTTACTCTTCATGAAGAGAGAGAGGAGCTCTACTGATTCGATACCAAGACCTCCTTCTCACTCTCCCCAGGTTCTGGAAGATCCACACAAAGCAAAGCCACGTGCAAAGAAAACTCCTTCAGGACTAACCTGGCTTGACTCACCTTCACATTCTCACTTTGCCCAGTGCAGCCCTTGTGTCAATACCAAACTGGTTCTCAAAAATTCTGGGCAGATTAACCTACATGGCAAGCTCCTGTGATGAGGGAGAGAAGCTGTTTCCAGAAGTCTGCAGTTTCTTTCTCTCAACAATAAAAGATAAATGTGTTCATTTCTAGCTGGATTATGCTATTGCCAGATCAACTGGTGGTTTAATTCTAAGAAAAGGCTTTGTTCCTTAGGTTCTCTCAACTGACATAACTTCTATTTTTGCAGAGCCACAGGCCCACTGGGGTTTTCTCATGGCTTTCTCTTATTTCTTTCAGGAACTATGGGCAGTAGGGTTTTTACCTTATTAATATTTGGGATTCTAAATAAGACCTGGACATGGGTAAACACCAACCCCAAAGTGCCATTTGATGGACAACAGAACCCTACCTACTGAAACCTTCTCTTTTATAATCCTTCCAGATTCTAGAGAATCACCCCCCTGTTTATTGCTTCGGGCTCAATCCCTGATGGCACCTGATAAAAAGGCAAGAGTATAATCCAGGAAAAATGATACATTGGGGTGAAACTTCTTTATAGTTTTATTCTTATAACCTTTTAAATTCCTTCTGAATGTGCTTTGGAAATCTACATGCTGGATAAGCGTGGATTTGTTACTAGGAAGAGATATGACCCCTGTAACAGATCGCTGTGTTCTAAACCAAGTTTATGAGTTTGAGCTTCAGTGAAGTGGTTAATGAGTACATTTAACCAATGCACTTAAATTAGCTGCAAATTTCAAGTAGCACCTGGCAAGATGGAAGGGAAAAGGAGATGTTCTCCTAGTCACTAAAAGGAACTTAGAATATCCTACTGATTGGGAAAGACAGAGACCAGGGAGCCACCGCTGTTATGTCACCTTTCTTCTGGCTTCCACTGAAAGCAGAAAGAAAACTCTAAAGGAAACTAAGTTACAACTATGAGACAATGACTTCAGTAGCAAGCTATATAAAAATGCAGTTAATGAAATCATTCACTAAAATAGCCATAGGTGCTACAACATGGAAGTTCAAGAAATTCTGGAGCCACGCTGGTACAAAAAACCACGGCCAAAAAGAACATCTGCACCAAGAGTGGATTCAAGAAGTGGCTATAGGGCTTCCCTGGTGGCGCAGTGGTTGAGAGTCCGCCTACCGATGCAGGGGACACGGGTTCGTGCCCCGGTCTGGGAAGATCCCACATGCCGCGGAGCAGCTGGGCCATGAGCCATGGCCACTGAGCCTGTGCGTCCAGAGCCTGTGCTCTGCAACGGGAGAGGCCACAACAGTGAGAGGCCCGCGTACCGAAAAAAAAAAAAAAAAAAGAAGTGGCTATAGGGACTTCCCTGGTGGTCCAGTAGTTAAGACTCCATGCTCCCAATGCAGGGGGTGTGGGTTCAATTCCTGGTTGGGAAACTAAGATCCCACATGCCTTGTGACACAGCCAGAAAAAAAAAAAAAAGTGGTTGCAACCTTGAGGCTAGGTCTTTAAACCAGAGTCATATTAAAAAGAGATTTATAAGCATCAAGCAAAAGTGAAGAAAAGAAATTACTAACAGTTCTACATTGGTGTGTGTGTTTGATTCCTTAAGCTCTATGTTATTGTCCAGTCTGCTGCTTATTAACAGAGCCAAATCACAGAAGGGTTGGAAAGCCCCTGGATGCCCACTCTCCACCCTTACCTGGTTCAGTGCCATCATGTGACTATCCAACCCAGACTGAGCCCTTTGTGAGGCTGATCATCCAATCTGTGGGTCCTCTGTTGTCAGAAAAACATATCCCCCTACATCAACAGGTCCAAACGCTTCTGAAGCAAATAGAAGCCCCAAATCATTTCCATGAGACAAAATTTGAAAACAGCTGTTGTATGCCCCCGAGCCTCATGTTTTCCAGTCTAAATATCCAAAGTTCCTCCAATCATTTCACATATAAAATGGTTTCTGGTCTTTTCGTCCTTTTAGTTATTCACTCCTGAATGATTTCCACTCTGTCTAATTCTTTCAGAGTGTTGGCAACAGAATGCTTGTTCCAGCTGTCCTGTCTTCAACACACTGCAGGAAAAAACAATCACTTTCCTCTTTCCGAGTAGTATTCTCCTAAAATCACAGGCCAAAGTTGAGGGCATGCACACTTGCACTGTTTCCTGCCTCATGCTGCAGGAAGGCCGTCTCTCCCTCATTCTGTGCCATGCATTTGGTTTTCCAAACCCCAGAATTGACCTCCCACTGATCCCTGTTAAATTCAGACCTTCCTTCTAACCTCCCAAGATCTTCTGTATTCATATTCTGCCGTCCAGCACATCTGCTGGGCCTCCAGACTTTTACTGCTTGCAAATGGGAAAATGACATCTAGGCCTTCATATCCCTCACCTGGTAAGGGAACAGGCCTGAGATGTGGGCTTTCCATTTGCCTATTGCTAATGCTGGGCTGGATGCTTTGCCTGGTTCCCTACCTCATGGGAAAAGAGATGTGCTATATTCTAACCTTCTTAATGTAGCACCACCACATCCCTCCCCACACTTTTAGGTCATTATTTCAGATACCACTCTGGTCCCCTCTCTGGATATCCACCTACTAAATGAGGAACTGCTGGCCACCTACTTCACCACAGCAATACTTCCTGCCCTTACACCTCACAGACTTTTGCTAATCTCCACACTCAAGGTGAGTAGAACATGGAGCATGTAGAATCAAGCCTTTATTAAATACTGAAAAGGCAACATTAACAAAATGGGGGGGGGGGCGGCAAGGAGGAGAAAGAAAAAGAAAAGAAGGGACTTCCCTGGTGGCACAGTGGTTAAGAATCCGCCTGCCAATGCAGGGGACACAGGTTGAGCCCTGGTCTGGGAAGATCCCACATGCTGCGGAGCAACTAAGCCCATGTGCTACAGCTACTGAGCCTGTGTTCTAGAACCCGTGCTCCGCAACAAGAGAAGCCACTGCAATGAGAAGCCCATGCGTGAACTGCAACGAAGAGTAGCCCCCACTTGCCACAACTAGGGAAAGCCTGCACCCAGCAATGAAAATCCAACGCAGCCAAAAATAAAGAAATTTATAAAAAAAAAAGAAAAGAAAAGGAAGGGAGGGAAGGGAGGAAGGAAGGAAAATAATAATCAGATAAGGAGGCTGGAACATGAAGAAAGAGAAAAGAGTTACAGCATTATGGGCTTCGTATTCTAGAAATTTCCATCATAGCATTAAGGTCCAATTCAACTGCTCCCATCTTATGAAGCCTTCCCAAATGTACCTTCACCAGTACAACTAATTTATTTCTCCTCCAAATTTCCATAGCTTTTTTAGTATGATTCCTAACAGTAATTTTTGCTTTATGTCAGGGGTATAGCAAATATGTCAAGCTTTGCAGGCCATATAGTTTCTGCTGCAGTGCTTCAACTCTACCATTTTAGCATGAAAGCAGCCATTAAATCAATGGGCATGGCTGTGTTCCAATAAAACTTTATTTACAAAAACAGGTGGCAGGCTGGATTTGGTTCATGGACCATAGTTTGCCAACCCGTGTTTGATAACATGATTATCTGTGTATGTGTCATCTCCCACTCAGCCTGTGAGTTCTTCAGCATATCACATCCATGTCTGAATCCTCTGCGACTCACTCACAGTAAGTGTTATGGACTGAATGTGTCCTGTCCCACCCCCAAGTTCATATGTTGCAGCCTATTAGGAGCTGGGGACTCTCAGAGGTGATTAGGTCGTGAGGGTGGAGCTCTCCTGATGGGATTAGTGTGATTACAAAAGAAACCCCAGAGAGCCCTCTCTCCTCTTCCACCATGTGAGGACATGGCAAGAAGACAGCTGTCTGTGAACTAGGAAGAAAGCTCTCACCAGACACTGAATCTAACAGTGCCTTGATCTTGGACTTCCCAGACTTCAAACCTGTGAGAAATAAATTTCTGTTGTTTATAAGCCACCCAGTCTATAAGATTTTTGGTATAGCCACCAAAAATAGACTAAAGAAAAGACTAAAACAATACGGGATCAATAAATGCAGAATATAGGGCTTCCCTGGTGGCGCAGTGGTTAAGAGTCCGCCTGCCAATGCAGGGGATACGGGTTCGTGCCCCGGTCCGGGAAGATCCCACATGCCGCGGAGCGGCTGGGCCCGTGAGCCATGGCCGCTGAGCCTGCGCGTCCGGAGCCTGTGCTCTGCAACGGGAGAGGCCACAACAGTGAGAGGCCCGCGTACAGCAAAAAATAAAAAAAATTTAAAAAATAAATAAATAAATAAATGCAGAATATATAAACTGACAGAAGCTATCAGAAGGAGCACCACCTCATGCCTTGCTAAAGTCCAGGTATACTACGACTACCAGGCTTCTCTCATGTATAGTCTAAGACCCAGTCAGAAAGAGAACAAGAGTCATCTAACATGAACGCTTGCTAGATCCTAGTGATACCTACCTGCCTGAACTTCTGAACTAACTTGCTTAATTAGCATCGAGATTGCTAGCACGTACCACGTGGGCTCCACCTTCTGGTGCCCCCAGTCTGAATACTGCAAAGTGTATACATCTGCCCCCTTCTAGTCTTTTGGGACGTCTTTTTTTCATAATTTTTCAGCAATTATGAACAGCAGTTCAGGTAACTCATAGGGAAGATCTTCCGTGGTCCTGAGTGTTAACACAGTCACTTTTTAAAAGCCAGAAGTCCTATTGTTATACCACCTCCCATCTCCACCCCCGCAAACCTTTACCACTGTCTATTCTACCTTTTGATGTGCAAAGAACATTCTTCACTGCACAAAAAAAGAGAAAAAACAAAACATGGATAGATAAGATCAAAATTTTTGCTAAACAATCAACATTATGCTAACCATCTTTTATTTGCTCTGAACATGGCTTTAAAAATAACACCTTTTGGGGCTTCCCTGGTGGCGCAGTGGTTGAGAGTCCGTCTGCCGATACAGAGGACACGGGTTCGTGCCCCAATCCGGGAGGATCCCACATGCCGTGGAGCGGCTGGGCCCGTGAGCCATGGCCGCTGGGCCTGCGCGTTCGGAGCCTGTGCTCCGCAATGGGAGAGGCCCCAACAGTGAGAGGCCCACGTACCGCAAAATAAAATAAAATAACACCTTTTGTTGTCCTTGTCATTTTTCCAAATTTCAACTCATTGGAGATTTTAGCTTCCGTGACACCATTCTGACAGATACATACTACCCTCTTACCATTACCCATGTATATACCTTACCTTTTATCTCTTTTATTACATAGATATGTTTGAAGAATCTTAACTCTGCTTCTTCAGGTACCTCCATTTGCTCATTTAGATCATTAGCAATTGGACAATCACAGTGGTAGCTCTGAATTATAGGAGGGGCTTAGGGACAGTAGTAATCTGACCAAAATAAGAGCTGGTTCTTACTTTGAGGTCACAATAATAATAAGCAAATATCTTTTTACCTATATTGTGTGTTACAGATCAATAAAAACAGTAATATTAATAAATATGCTTTCACACTTTAAATGAGATTAATAAAATACCTATTATCCATATCAATAAATAATATTTTATTATTATTCCCATTATTAGAGCTTTGTAGGGGCTAATGGAGATTAGTGAGGGGGGTCTCTTCCAAGGCTCCCTTTGGTACCACCTCTTCAGAGTTAGAATTGCATTTTTCTGAGCTTCCCATTTCTTGGGCCATCCTACCTCTCTGGGTATAATTCCATTAAAATGCCCAGGCCTTTCATTTCTCTGAACTTTTCGACATCTCTGGCACAGTCTGATTGTGCCTGCCCTCCCTGGAAACATGAACTCTTTGCCACGGGAGACCTCCTCCTCCGGACCTTCGCTATCCCTCCCATGGCACTAACCAGTGCCTCCTTAGCAGTCAGATTAGAACCAGAATGGTAGTTTCCTTCTGACTTCCTTTCTTTTTCAATAGAGAAAAAAAATCCGGTTAAAAATGTTGGAGATTCTTTCCTTTGGGCCAAAAGTGGCTTCAGCAGACACCCAGAAAATGAAAGGTCCCCTTACTACCAGATCTTGGGCTATGGCAATGGCCAAGTTTTTCATAACCTTAAAGGAATAACCACTTCTAAAAGTGTCATTTTTACCCCCCCACACACAAAAAAAAATCACCAGAAGTAGATAAGCATATTTAAGAAAACAATCTTTTGCACACTGTAGGATAACATATTTCCCAACTGAATTTGTCAGCCACCATTCTAGGTACCAGGGCAGCCAGTTCTGAGCTTCTTCAAGAGTGCACTCCCATGCTCCACGAGAGTCCAATACAATTCCTCTAGTGCTTCTCTTGTTCTACTTCTTTCATTTATTCTCAGCCATTTACATTCTCCAAAAAACCACCTACCTCCAAGTATATCCATATCTATGTAGGTATAAAACTTCTTTATATTATTCAAACTCCCCTCTTTGTTGTAATGTGATTCACTTTCCCATCACTGTGTCCTAAAATTGAGTCCTATTCCAGTAAGTTTGGGGGATACCTCTGAGAAAAACAGATTCCTTTTCATTTGAGTAGTGTGACCTTGATACTTTTCCAACAGTCTGCCATTAAGGAATATTAAATTCTATTGTAGAAATCCAAGGCCAACGGTTTACCCAAAGATCTTCTCTCTCTTCCAATGTCAAAATAGATGCCAAGTGGAAAAAACACCAGGCTTGTGGTAGCAGACTCCATATGGGCACACGTGTGCATATGTACACACGTGCACGCACACACACAATGTGTCACACCTCTGAGCATCACACTGTTGTATAGTTCATTCCCAAAGTGAATTTGGCCTGGTCCTATGTAACCAATAGCATGTGGTAGAAGTAATGCTGTGTGCCTTCCGAGGCTAGGTCATAAGAAGGCTCACAGCTTCCTTCTTGCTCTTGAGGAACATTTCTTCTGAGAAAAACCACCCACTATGTAAGAAGTCCAACTATACTGAGATCCTCATCTGTGAGGAACCCCAAGATAACCATGCAGAGACTATGTGGAAAGAGACGAATGCCCGGCCAGCCTCAAGCTGTTGCAGATGTCCTAGATGTTTGAGGGAAAAAGCCATCTTTAAAATATGCCTTCCAGCCCAGCTGAACCTTCAGATGGCTACAGCCCTAACCACAATCTGCCTGCAAGCAAGAACCAAGGTGACTCCATAATTGGAGTCATTTGTTATTTGTTATTTTAAACCACTAAGTTTTGGAGTGGCTTGTTATGCAGCAATGGATAACCAGAACAACATTCCATGTACTTACTTCGAATGCCCAAGTTTCCATAAACCTCAAAGGCATTTCCAAGTTCTCTTCTGCAAGTGTCATTTGTCATTTGTCCCCGCAAAAAAATTACCAGGAGTGGGTGAGTATTTTTCAGAAAACAATCCTGTTTTCCAGGATTGTGTACCTGTTTCCCAATTGAACCTGTTCAGCTTGCTCTGTTCCTGCCTCCCCATTAACAGGAAGTCACCAACACCACAACTTTTCATTCCAGGCCAGGGACAGGTGGCTGGCAAAGCTTAGGACTCTTCCTGGTTGGCATATACTTTTCCCCCAAACATCCAGCTCCCCTCTGTAGGTGACCAGCACACCCATCAGGAGTCTCCTGCCTCATCTGTCTCCTCTGTCCCATCTTCTGCTTTCCAAACCCCTGGTGCTGATTTTGATCCCTCCCACCTTAGCATAAGTACCTCTCCCTGCTTTTCCTTCTCTCTCATAAGCTCACATACAGCCCCACTTTCCAAGCCTCTTCACTTTGACCTCAAGTATAGACATCAGCTTAGGGTTTACCCTCACCTCACTAGGGTTCATCCCGGGCAGGAAGACAAACACTCCTTCCAATCTCCTCAGTCCTCTCAATGGAGTCTGATCTCTTTTCTGGGCTTTCATTTTTTATGGGATCTCCTTCTTTAACGGTGGCAGGTGCCCATCCCCTGCACCAGCCCTGATGGGTTCTGAGAGCTGCTACCCTGCTTTGTCTCACACAATCCTATGATGCTTCCTCCCGTCTCTGACCTGGACTCCCCTTCCCCACACATATCAGTATGTACCCTTGCTCCAGGCCACCTGCTCAAGTCCCAGCCTAGTTTTCTTGATTCAATCTTAGTGCCTCAGTCCAGACAGGGCCCCAGAAGGAAGAATTTCTCCCTCAAGACTATAGCCCTTGCTCAACTCCTGCCACTTCGACATCTAACCCAAGTCCCCCTCTCTCCAGCTCTCTGCTTTCTGCATACACTCATCCTCACTCAGCTGGAAATTTCCTCTGCCTTGGCTCAGACCCCAACTGAAACCCATTTGAGAGCTATGCAGAAATATGTTGGAGCAAAGTACAAGAGAGTGACAGAGCCTCAGTCCAGGTCATTCCAGATCTTTACCCACATCTGAACAGGCTTATCTGATTCAAGGAACTTTAACAAGGAAAGCACTAAGAAGAGAAATATTTTACATATGCATAGCACTTATCACTATAACATACACATTATATATTTAACTTTTGCTTATTGTATATCTCCCTTCATTAGAATGCAAATTTCATGAAAACGCATATTTTTGCTTTATTCACTACTGTTTCCCAAGTGTTGAGAAGAGTGCCTAATACATAGTAGGTGCTCAATAAATATTTGGTGAATGAATGTATATTCACAGTCTCAGTCAGAAATCCTGTTTCCTGTGGGCTCACAGATGCCCAGTTTATATATTAAGGTTTTTTTGTTTCATTCAAGAGAAACCATTTCTGGTTTAGTTAAACAAAGGGGGATTTATTGGGATGCTATCATGGAGCTCCCAGATTTGTCAAACATAGGAGAAACAGACTTGGAAAACAACTGTCACTCTGATGGCCAGAAAAGGGGAGTGACCAGAACATTCTGATCATACTGGAAATAAAGGACTCCAAACTTTTCCAGTGTTTTTGCCTCTACTGAAGAGTCCAATTCCAGAGAGGAGCTATGTCAGATCAGGGGCTAGCCCCTTGGACACTGAAGGATAGCATCAGACTATAGACAATAGGGCAGGGGTCCATCCCCCAAGGAATTTGTTAGGAAAGAGAAATTAATTCTGAGCAACCAAATACAAAACTCTCCAATCAAAGGATCATGCGATTAAACTTCGGTTTAGCAACCCCCACACCCTCACTAATTCTTAAACTGCTTTCCTGCTAAGACAATTTTCATGTATTTTCTTTCACTACTGCCTGCTTAGATAAGCAAAACCAAACTGTATTAGAAACTTATTAAAAACACTGTAAAACTGTTTTAAATGCAGTTTCAATAAACTTTAGGAGTCAATACTATAAAGACTTGAAATATATTGATTCATTAAAAAAACGCTCCCACTTAGAACCTTCTCTAGTGGCCAATCACAACTTTGGGCTGCTTTGATTTACGACGCTGGCCACTGTGGCCCAGCCATTTAATCTTATAATCAACATCAATCACCAATTTTTATTATAACATTTTGCAGATTGAGCAAAAAATATTTCTCCTGAGGACAAATTAGGCACCCCAAAGTGACTCTTGCAAATAAATACTGTTGGCCATTACTTGCTGTGCTACAGTTCACTCACAGCAATTCATTCTATAAGTGCCACAGAAGTGAAAAGCAACTGTATAATTTTTAAAAATAAAAGAAATATCCAAAGAGATTCATATAATATAATGGCTATCTGGTGACTGAGTAAAGATTTTTAGTGGTTCAATGACAACACGTACTTTCATTTATGCCTCCAATGGTTGTCATCCAGAAGATATTAAGTGTGTCCAAATATCCTTCAAGACAGATCATAACTCACCATTAAGATGATGCAAGGCCCCATTAGGTTGACAGGCAGACTTCCCCATTGGTTCAAGGTGCTCATCCCTGAGCTTGCACTCAATACTGAAAAAGTAATGGCCAAACAGAAGACACTATGCAAAATGGCTAATTGCCAGACAGACCACCAATAAATCAGCTTGACCCCATTAATAAGTAATGGTGCTCAATTTACTGTTAATTCAGATACTCCCTGCAAACCCAGGGAGCTCTTTAAAAGTAACTGCAGTAATAATTCCCCTTTATGTAAGTCAAATAAAATTAGCATTTAATCCTGAAGTTGTATCCTATAGAAATAATCATTATGATAAATTATTTAAATATTTCTCCACACAGGTTCCAGGATTCCCCCGTCCTGGGTTCAATATTCCTGCTTGGCTATCAATATACCATTCAGCTTGCTGTCTCTGAGTTCCCATCCTGCTGTTGGTAAACAGGAAAGCCCAAAATATTCCATAAATAATACTTAAGTCCAGATTGAATCACTATTGACTATAATAACAAAATGGTTTGTTTCCTCAGACAATCTCTACATATTTGATTCTCCAGGTTTCACCACAAATGACACAAGAAGGATACAAAAAAGCGTTTTTAAACAAGAAGGATATATATACGTATTCAATAGGGAATCCAAGGGTTCACTGTTAATTTCTGTGAAGTAGAAGGTAGTTTTCTCCTTTAATCTTGTAGTTTTTCCTCTAAGAAAGTACTCATATTTTGCTCTTTTTTCCTCCTACCATGTGGAAGAAATGATGAGACAGGATCAGTCCCTGGAGACTGACATGTCCAAAGCCAATCTGAACACCTGCTACCACACTGGTCAAAAATAGAGTAAAAAGAATGTCTGCATTTCTATAGCATCTTTTTCTTCCCACACATTACCAGGACTTTATCTCAAGCAAAGGACTTCAGTATCAACCCTTGAAAACATCCCACTTCCCTCCCTGGATTGTTGTGAGAAACAAATGAAATGACACAAGCAATGGCCCTCTGTAGATCAGTAAAATGTCATACACATGCTGGACATGTGTAGGATATTATTAATACAATTTAGAGATAACAATAATATGCACTTAAACTCTCCATAAAAATAGCCCTCCATGGTCCATTAATCCAAGCCCTGTCTGTAGCCTGGTATTTATATGTGCAGCACAACCTCTGAGAGCTATTCTGAAGTGAATGCATACATTTAAAAAATATAATGACTTCCAAATTACGAATTTTTTTTTTTTTTTTTTTTTTTTTTTTTTTTTTTTTTTTTTTTTTTTTTTTTGGCGCTACGCGGGCCTCTCACTGTTGTGGCCTCTCCCGTTGCGGAGCACAGGCTCCGGACGCGCAGGCTCAGTGGCCATGGCCCACGGGCCCAGCCGTTCCGCGGCATGAGGGATCCTCCCGGATCGGGGCACGAACCCATGTCCCCTGCATCAGCAGGCGGACTCTCAACCACTGCGCCACCAGGGAAGCCCACGAATTATTTTTAGAAGACCACAATGGCTATTATAATGGGTAACATATTTAAATAACAATATAAGCTTTTCAAAAACTGTATTAAGAAATGTTTGCAATGATTGTTTTGTTGGTCTTCAAAGGGTCAAGCTAATATATACCACAATTTGAGCTAGCAGAGTCTTCTTTTCTCCAAGTAGCCCAGAGGGCACCTACCAGGCTCTTATTTTCTTGGATCTGAATCTTGTACAATGGCCCCACCTTCTACTACCAATATGAACCACATGGATAAATCAATAAAGTCAGTGCCGGGGAAGACAGTGAGATCCAAGCATGGTGAATTTCTAGCACATTAACTACAAGAATTATTGTTGGTTTCAGTGTTGCTTTCAGTGTTCAGATATTTTAAAATAATTACATAAAAATGTTCTCATTTTTTTCTTCAGTAGTTGAAATCTTTTTTAAGAAAGATCAGGACCTTTTGTTCAAATCAATAACTAGCTTATGATGTGCACAAATTTGCTTGAGTTCAAAAGGCTCAAAGTCTAAGTATACAAAATAAATGAATCAGCGGTGTAACTCTAAAGTGCATTTAAACTCAATACTCAAGACATGAAGAATATTTTCCTACCATCTCTCAAATCAAGTTAACATCCTGGATTAGAGAAATTAAATATTCATATAACAATTCCTATTGTGAGCTCTTGGAGACAGACATGATCAACCAGGGATGAACTCAGATTCTCCACAAAGCCAGGTGAAGAATGCAGCTCACCAGCCTTTGGGACAGGCTCATCATAAGGACATGTGTCATCACATGTGCCCAGCACATCTCATATCCACCAAAGCACTGGCTTTGCCCATAACCACACAAAATCCTAGGAAGACCCAACAGACTGTGACAACTGCACAGATATGGCCAAGTCCCCCAACTTGTTCCATGTCTGTTGTATTATATATTATACATTTCCAACAATGAGCCAGGGAAGCTTGCTAGTGACACAAATACAAAAAGCTGCAATTTACTTGGTTTTTTCCTCAGAATCAGGGTTTCCCAAAGGGTGGCAAATGTGCCATAATTTTAACCAATACCTGGACAAACTTTAAAATGAAATTAGTAGTCATAATTATTTTCATAGACATTTAAAAATACAACCAGCACATCAAACTCATATTTTTATTATTAAGATGTGACTATTAGATTCTTTAAAATTTTTAATTCAAATTTAAATTGATATTTTTAACATGTAAATTTAAATTTAATTTTTTTTAAGAATAGTACGATCCTAACCTATATGAGAAAAGAATCTAAAAATGAATGATTATATATATATAGGTATAACTGATTCACTTTGCTGTACACCTGAAACTAACACAACATTGTAAATCAACTATACTCCAATAAAATTAAAATTTTTTAAAAATTTAAAGAATGTAATAGTATGTAGATATAGTAAAAAGGGTGCTGGTGGGCTTTCAAATTTCTGAATATTTAGAAATGCCAAGACTTTTTCTGTTACTAAAAATGTATTTATTTTTAATATCTAATAGTTTAGGATGCAGAAAGCTTAAATTGAGAAATTTACAGGTGTAAGTAGTATTGGGGATTTTTCTTCCTCAAGTTCCCTTAATGGCCTAATCAGTGACAGAGTGAATGTGAGTAGAAACTCTGATGTTCCTGTGTGCTAAACTGCAACTACAGACATTTATATATATATAGAAACATTCAAGCCTAAAATTGTGGCCCTGCACTGTGCAGATTAAAAAAACAAAACAAAACACAA
Organism: Lipotes vexillifer; assembly: GCF_000442215.2. Taxonomy (NCBI): domain Eukaryota; kingdom Metazoa; phylum Chordata; class Mammalia; order Artiodactyla; family Lipotidae; genus Lipotes; species Lipotes vexillifer. Next base: position 638,278 of record NW_006780658.1, on the reverse strand, counting down.
CGTGGGCTTCTAAGGCCCTACTGGGCTGAGTGACTGAGATCTGCAGCAGGTGCTCTGAGTCTTCTCTGGAGCTTATCTGCAAAACAGGGGCAATAATAAACCCTACTTTAGCAGGTCATGGTTGAGTGGAAAGGAATGATTTACAAGGAGGCATTTATATATATACATTACATGTATATATATATACATATATAATTGTGTTACTATTATAGCCTTTATTATGGAGAAGCCCCACAGTTCTCCAAAAGGATTTAAAAAAAAAAAAAAAACATACTTCTCTGTCCCTCATTTTAGACTGCAGTCAAGTTCACCTCCAGGGAGTTCAGAGTAAAGGGCTGCAGGGCCAGACCCATGTGCCACTGCACTCAGAACCAGCACCTGCACCCAGCAGGCTGGGATCTGCCAATAGGTTCCCAATAGTTACAGGGCATCAGCACTCAACTTCCCAGCTCTTTGACCTGTGATGAAGTCTACAGAGCAATAAAGCCCAGAGCTCTGGAAGAGAACCAAGGGTACAGGATCCGCACTGGTGGCACAGGAAGACAGGCTCATTGAGGGAGCTCCTGTGACAGCAGGGGTAGCAGAGGGGCCACTAAAATGTGTGGGAGCTGGGAGGAAGGCTGTGTCAAGGGTCTCAAACTCAAATGCCTTCTAGAGCCAAACAGATTATGAACAAGCCTGGACAAATGTGGGCCATGGTGAACTGGGGAGCCGATGCCTCAGCTCAGAGAGGCAGCCATTGCCCAGCGCCAGCTGACTATCATCAAACAAAAATCGACTCTTCAGGAGAAGGTGGGAGTCATTTTTATGTGAACTCTCCCACTTACTAACTAGGAACTAATTCCCCCCCCAAAAAACGTTAAATCCTCTGCAAGCCAAATAAAATAAGTCTGAGGGCCACATGCCATCCTACAGCTGCCATTTTGCAAGCTTTGTTGTATCTACCCAGGAGGAGGGTGGAGAAAAAGCAAATCATGCTAAGAAGGCCATTTTTTAGCCATTTTCCCGTGCCACACACACACACACACACACACACACACAAGATAGCTGGCTTGTAAACCAGAACTAACAACTCCCTTGTAGGAGTGCTGAGAAGACCGGCCAGAACAAGAGTTTTCAACCCTCTGGAAAAGCACTCGACCAGTGTTTGTCTTTGGCTGGCCAATGCGGTACCGTTACTCCAGCCTCCAGGTCCCTGGATTTTGAGGCAGGATGACAAACCTCTGACAGCTGTATACATGAGCCTCAGTCACCTGGCTTCCTAACAGAGAACTGACAGCTCTTCTGCCATTTCCCAGCCTTCCCCTCAACCTTTGGGGTGCAGGTCTCATTAAAGATGAGCATGGGCAGCGCAAACGCAATCATCTCCAGAGGTTACTGCTGTGCAGGCAAAGCTAACCCGGGCAGCTTCGAGTTTGCTCTCCAAATTGCACTGAAATGCAATTTGGGGGGCTCCGCAATCCGACAAAGAACGGTCCTGAGAATACCACATTCACTGCACACCTGACCCCAACACCACATCTACTCGGAGGGGACCCCACATTTCTGAACAGACACTTAAATCACCTGCCTTTTCATCCTGGAGTACGTCTTCCAGAGAAATCGGCACACGGGAAGCGCTAAAGCCTGTAACTTCTCCCAAGGCAGCTGATGTCACCGGATTTCGGAGCGTTCTTTGGCCGGGTTCGCGCGCCGCTGCCGGATCTCCAGGCCCTGCCTCCGTCTCTCCCACAATGCTTTGCGCGGCGCAGGGTCCGCAAAGGCGGCTGAGCCGCAGGGTTGCAACCAGGCGCGGAGCGGCCTTCTCTCGGCAAGGAGCAATATTATAGTTAGTTCCTCTCATTTCTGTATTTCAGTAAATAAAAGAGGGAGAAGCATTCTTCGTACTCTGTCCTGATGAAACAGTAGAGATGTTTGGAAAATCATGAAATTCCTCCTGTGCAAAGCAATGAGATGTAAGCGATGAAACTCAAAAGCATTTTCCCCAGTATTTGGAGGCCAGATTTGCCCCTATCTGTAAATCCTACTTAATCCGGGTTTTTTGAAAAACCCAGAAGAAAACATCAGATTCCCTTAGTTTATATTTCAGCTATTAGGTGGTTCCTTACCCATTGTATGCTGTGGATTTCTTTAAGGGTATTTTCTAGTTTAACAATTCCAGAAACACTTTAAGTTCTCCTTTTCAATTGGTACTTTTTACTAAACCAAAGTTATGCAGTTTTTCATACTGTAGGCCTGGATTAACTGTATTTTTTTTTTAATGCCATTAACTCAATAAAACAAGACTGAGAAAACAATAGCACTGAAAGAAATATTAGAGCTCAATCTTCCCAACCTCTTTATTTTTAAAGAATGTTTTTAATAAAAAGATAGCAAATATTCACCTGGGGAACTTTGCTCTTTGGGAATCACAGGTGGATGGGCTTAGAAGAAGGGCCATATTGTAATCACCTGTTATCAGGAGAAAGCTTTTGAATAAGGAAGTAAGAATTTGCCCTACTGGGTAAATTAGCCAAGAGTAAAAGGGCCTCAATGAAATTGGCAATTACAATGAAATATGGCCCCCATGTATGCCGGCCTTAGGGACATGCCACTGTGAAATGTGGTACAAAAACCCAGCCAATATAGGTATGGCAGCAACAACAGGAGGAAGCTGGACGGACCTCTTCGCTTAGTTCTCTAAAGCGACAAGGCCAAGAAACAGGGAGGGACTGTGTAAATGATCCTCGAAATCAGTCCTTCTTTTTCAGTGACTGAACACCTCAAATCCGACAGCACCACTTTCTTTTTCCAAAGACCACCATCTGGAGTGAGATCTGCCTCATCCCATCAGCATCAAGGCCCTCATTATTCCTGACAGGGGAATTTTGTGTGTGTGCGTCTGAACTCCCAAAGACCAAGCAAGAAGTCTCTGTACAAGCCCAACCCACGGTCAGCTGCACAGACACCTGCGTGACTGTGCCCCCAGCCCACAGGACAGGCTGGAGGGGGGAAAGTGCCAGGAGGACGCCTAAGCACAGCTGAGTGCAGGTGTGTCTGAGACGCAGCCCCACAAATCTGTTGTGTTGGCCTAGCAATCCCATCTGAGCAGTAACACCTGGAAATCAAAGAGCGGCACAGCATCGTTGGTCCTACAATGCCAGTCCTGTAATTATGAAAAAGGAGGTGGGGTAATCTTGCAAGCACAGTTTGACTGCCCTTGGCCCCACACTCTGATCTGTTTGCCACCATGTCCCTGACCCTCCAAATGGCAGAGGTTAGAATTCAAGTTGGCAAAGCTAAAGCAGAGCTGAAACTGTGTTGCTGAAGCTGTGTTGCTATGGAACACGAAGAAGTGGCCACAGAAACAGCGGCCTGGGGATGGGGAGCCCACAATGGCAAAGAAGCAGCCAGAAGGCAAAGAAGGAACGTCGGAGAGCAACATTCCTCCTGCCCCTCCATTCCTCTTGAGCAGTAACCACACAAATAACTAGCCAGCCGCTTTCCCCAAACAGTACAATTCCCTGAGTACTGCTCAGTGCCTGGTATTAGGGCACTAAGGGGACAGTTGTTTCTGATAAAAGTGGGGGAGGCTTGAGATTGGTTTCAGAACAGAAGCCAGATTTAAGCTGGCAGGTAATGACAGTGAGGATAACAGCTAAATGTACTGCGTGTTTACACAGTTTAATTAACTGTGTTAAGTGCTTATGTGGATTATATAATTTAATATAATTATAAAATTAGATGGGAAGGAAGGTATGTAGAGAAAGCATTGCAGAAGGAAAAGCATGAGCAAAGGTAAGGAAGAGAGAAAGTGTTATCATGTTCAGGAAATGGTGAGATAGAAGAAATAATGAGCAGGTGGGAGAAGAATCATACCAAAAAAAAAAAGAATCATGCCAGGATAGCATATTCTTCCAAGAAGCCTTCCCTCATGGCAATTCCCCATTCTGATCACTGCTCTGTATATTGTCCCCTCCACATTTAAAATGCTCGCTTTGTAGGAAGTGCCTGTCAGGATTACATTTAGCTGAAAGTATCAGACACCCAAAATAACACAGATGGCAGTTTGTTGATCTTTCATGGAGAAGCCCAGGTGTAGCTGCCCCATGGCCGTATGGCAGTCCCACAAATGCAGGGCCCCCAGACACTCCTGGACTCCATTCCACCATTCCTGGGTGAGGCCCTCATCTGTGTGATCCAGCATGGTCACAGGCACTCCAGCAATCACATCCACATCCAATGGACAAGAAGAAAACATGAAAAAGAAGGGCCAAAGGAGACATAACTGACATATAAGGGAGCTTCCGGAAGCTGCCACAGATCAGTTCCTCTTATACAGGATCATCCAGACATGGCACTGGCCACAACTTACCTGCAAGGGAGGCTGAGAGATGCATTTTTACTCTGGGCGGCCATGTGCCCAGCTAAAACCTGGAATTCCGTTACTGAGGAAGAAGGGGAGAATAGATGTTGGGGGACACCTACCAGCCTCTGTCCATAAAAAGTTATTTAATCTCCTGTTTCTAGAACATTTTCTTTGACTCAACCAGATCACAACTTTCTTAAGAGTAAGGACTCCCTTCTCCTCTTGAATGTGTTACATGGCATCTAGCACATACCAAGCATCCAATAAATGATATAGGAAAAGAATTGATGAATGACAAATGAAACAAGCAAATTCTTAAAATCCTGGTAGTGTTTATGGAGACTGTCTATTTTCACAGCTGACCTACACACAAACAGTGTGACCATAAGATAATGAAACCGATTTCTTTTTCCAGTACGTGTCATGGAAAGATAAGGACTTTTTAAAAGCCATGATCATAATACCATTAGAAACAGAAATTTTTATCAAACAAACCAGACCCTATGTAACAAAGAGTCTTCACCTTCAATGCAATCTTCACAGCCCACTGCACTTTCTCTTTCACAGTAACCAATGGTGTTGAACCTTCTATCTTGTTAGGATGTGTTTGGAATTTGGAAAAGTAACCCAGAACCAAGTCTGATGCATAATAAGCTAGATGATCCAGCTATATCACACCATTTCAGTGTTTTTTAATTATGATGATAAAGTAACTAGTCTAGATTCCTCATACACTTTTAAAATCCCTGTGGAAACTAATTTCAGGAGTGCAATTCGTAAAATCTTTTCAAGAAAGCTGAATTTACTAAATGTCATAATTAGTAGTTACTTACCGTGCTACATTATTTTTGTAGAATAATAATACAGACATATATAAGCATATTAGCCTAATATATGTATACCCATGCATATATATTATGTATACATACATACATACATACATACATCCTGTTATTTAATGAACAGGATTACACATTATGGATAATGCAAATTACCATTTTATATTTCTATGTATGTATACACAGACAAACACTACATATAAAGATAGATACACCCACACAGACATATATAAACACACACTTGTGTATGTAGATATGTATGCATCCTCCCTATTATTTGATGAACAGGATTATCTAAAATGGATAAGCAGGGACTTCCCTGGTGGCACAGTGGTTAAGAATCCGCCTGCCAATGCAGGGGACATGGGTTCTATCCCTGGTCCGGGAAGATCCCACATGCCACGGAGTAACTAAGCTTATGTGCCACAACTACTGAGCCTGTGCTCTAGAGCCTATGAGCCACAACTACTAAGCCCATGTGCCACAACTACTGAAACCTGTGCACCTAGAGCCTGTGTGCCGCAACTACTGAAGTCCACACGCCTAGAGCATGTGCTCCGCAACAAGAGAAGCCACCGCAATAAGGAGCCTGAGCACCACAACAAAGGGTAGCCCTCACTCACTGCAACTAGAGAAAGCCCATGCACAGCAACGAACACCCAATGCAGCCAAAAATAAATAAATAAATAAAACGTTAAAAATAAATAAAATGGATAAGCAAAATGTTTACCAATCTAGGCCTTCCATAATATAAAGCATTTACTGGGCTCAATATTACCACTGATAGTTGCTGAAAAGCAAACCAAAACAAACAAAAAGAAAATACTCTGATAGGCAAATAAAAATCCAGTAACAATTTAATCAGTTTAAATCAAGTAATAATGTCTTTTCAGAGAAAGAGAAGGCATTTTACAGACATCAATTTTCCTAGGGGAAAACACAGGCCACATCTCTTCTGCCAGCAATTCTTGGCTGTTTATGCAATGCTGAGCCATTATCTGATATGTGGAGAACTTTATGTTAACCACAAGGAAAAAATGGAATCAATAATGTTGCTTAGAATGGACACAGCACTTCTCATCTTCCTAGCACTTTACCAACATTGATGAATTAAGCCTCCCACGGTCCTAGTGAGACAAGAAGACAGAGTCATACTCTTTCACTCAGGGAAGGAGACAGAGATAGGAGGTCAAGTCAGGTGCCCTCAGCTCTGTGGGGGTGAGGGTCAGGGCCAGCACCAAGGTGAGAACCTGGCGTGTGGTGTCGTAAGGACCACACCCAGCACACTCAAGCCTTGGACCCCACCGCCTTGCGCCATCTTCAGAGAACAGTGGTCTTCAAGCTCAGGCGCCCCACTGTCTGAGTCAGTGGGGAGACTGTGTTTTCAAGTCAGATATCTATCAATCGACACACATTGATTTTCTTTAATTATCTCCACAGAGCAGACTTGATTCTGAAGAGCTTATGTGATTTGAAAAATGTATCGCCTATTTGTCAGACATGTATAATTTATGAAGGCCCTTTCACTCCAGGTCTGTAGTCCAAGGCTGACAATTTGTGAGTTATTAACATGTTATTAGACATACCCTATTAAGATCTGCAGACTTTCAGCCCCTTACACAAAGTCAAGAAAGATACTATGTAAATTTTCACTTGCATTATTAAGCTCAGAGGATTCTGACTGTAACACCACCCCATGAATCCTTTCCAAGGAACTGCCTAATGCAATGAAACTATCAGAAAAATTACCCTTACTTCAATAATTAAAGTCTTTGGTTTAAAACAAGCCTGCTTTACATGGAATGTGTTTCAGTGACTTTCTTCCCATGCATAGTGCTTGCCAATACTGCTAGTAAACTCAACAGAAAATCTTAGGAATCTTTATTACCAACACATGCTACTGAATTGGAGGACAGATCATCTATTTTAGAGGTAACTGACTTAAAAATAACTACTAATACTTAATTCATGAGGCAATATTCCCTTTATATTAGCTGTCACTAATACTAAATAATATTAAATTTAGATATATGCAAAAAACATGGTAGGAATTTCTATTAATCTGGTAAGATAATTAACTTTACACCTATTGTTGTCTTATGTATAGCAAAAATGAAGCAAGAATAAATAGACATATCTCCATTCATAAAGAGGGATAAGAGGGTGCTAGAGTGTGACCTGATTCATTTAATCTCTACAATTCTCATTTCAGGTTAGTTAGTGAGAGTTAATAAATATGTTTAGATCATCTGCCCAGCACTGGGGATCCAACAGAAAATGAGACCAACACAGACCCCAGTGAGGGGCTCAGGGAAGACATCCTTGGAGAAGCACCTGGAGGTTAGGGCTGAAGGGGGATGAGGGACAACAGTAAGGCAGGCAGAGGCCACCGCCCTGTGAAGACCTGGTGGGAGAGAAGGGGGAATGTAGTAGGAGACTGAAGTCCAAGAGGCAAGGGAGGTACCTGGGGCCGGATGCTGCAGGCTGCAGGCCACCCGGACTTCATTCTGAGGACAGCAGGGGGCCATGGGAGGGTTTTGACCATGGGAGTGGCAGAAGCAGGGGAAGGACCTCAGGGACTCCTGAAAAAATAATCATTATGAACAAAAAGGCCCTGAGAGTCCAGCTCTTTTTCAAAATGTATCTTGAATCTGAGTTTGAGGTAATGTTTTTAAATTAAAAAGAAAGAAGAGATCACCTTCTCAAAACCACATGAAGGTAACCCAGCCTTCTAGAGGTTGTTTTCCACATGCAATGCTACAACATCTCTCTGAGGTTGATATGAGGAAAAGGGGGGAAAAGGAAAAGGGGAATGACCATTTTATTAAGTATTTCCCATATACCAAAAAGCATAAAAAAAAATAACAGATACCCTCATGCCTACCAGCAAGATTTAGCCAAGGTTAATGTCTTATAATATTGGGGGGTTTTTTTGTTTGTTCTTTGTTTTTATGGGTGGTTTTTTTTGAGAAGTAAAACATTACAGACATAAACTAATTTCCCCAAAGGTGGCCATTCTGAAATTCTTGTGTATCCTTCTACATTTTACTTTAATTATAAATGTGTACACCTATATATAATATGGAGTCCTGTATGTTTTTAAACTTTAAGTGGTTTCATACTATATGTATAATTGTGCCACTTGCTTTTTTTCACCCAACATGTTTTTGAGATATTGATACATTTAGTTCTAGTTCATTCATTGTAACTGCTGCATGAATACTGTATGATTATAGCACAATATATTTATCAATTCTCCTATTGGTGGATATTTAGGCATTCTTTTTTTTTCTCCTGATCTCAAACAATAACTGCAGTGAACATCCTTGCATTTATCTATCTCCCGATGCACATGTGTGAGAGCTCCTCTGAGAGACAATGTTTATGTAAAATGTTTTAACACATTACAGGAAGGTAGTCCACTAAATTGAACTAATATTCTAATTGCTAGCAGTGATGACAATGACAGTGATATATTTCGGTTACAGGGAATAGTTCAAAGCCACCATTTTCAGGACACGTATTCAAAAATAAACAAAATCACTTTTGTGGAGATAAAGAATGGGCATTTAGAGGTCAACTAGAACTTGGTCAAGTTTTTAATCCAGTGGCTGAAGCTCTGCAGGGTCTGATCTAAGCTGAAACTCTGGTTGAAAGAGCTAAGCATTTCTAATTTAAGATATATGCCAAGTACACCTAAATAGCAAGGAAAAAAGGAAATAGGTGTACTGAGAGAAAAAAATCTTGACATGTTCAGGTTAGCTTCTCACTGAATAAGTTTCCCAAACCCTTGAGGCTCATCCAACATGAAGAATTATACTGAATTAGCTATAGATCAATGAGATTTTCAAAGTCTGATTTTTCTTTCCTCATTTTTTTTCTTTCCCAAAACTAACAATTTAGGGCCAGGCTGGAGTCAGGATTTCCATTCACATCCTACTGCTGCTTTTTTCATCATCACTCATCAACAAAACTCAAACAACCACCTTGTCAGAACTTGCCCTTTGGCTAAGTGAATTGAGAATGAAAAATCCTTCTAAACTGAACAGCAGTCCCATGTGCGCGAGTGGCAAGGCTTCAGTGGGAAGAAATTAAGTAGAGGATTCATCCACTCTAAGGCCGGCTAAGGGTGAAAGTCTTACATCTCCCCACCTGCCTACAAAGTGCAGAGCAATGCTTTCTAACAGCCCAAAGAGGCCCCACAAATCACGCCCTCAATACTACCACTACTGTTACCCAGACACACCACACAGCATGTACCTGGAATCAGAGGAACATAGATTTTTTTATTACAATGAACTTGGAGACGTGCCCTCAATACTACCACTACTGTCACCCAGACACACCACACAGCATGTACCTGAAATCAGAGGGACATAGATTTTTTTATTACAATGAACTTGGAGATCCTCTAATTTAAACCCCTTGTTTTGCAGAAATGGGAGCCCAGTGATACTAAATGTCTTGCCCAGGCTCACTCAGTAAACTTTCGGCATACAAAGACTCCAAATTCTCCATATCATGCTCTTTGTCCTGCATTATGTGGCTTGCACATACTGCTGATATATCATGACAATTTAAAATATTCATTCTTTATTAAATTTTCATTCATTAGAAGTTGCCAAAACTTTTCAGCAGCAGTACTTTTAGATCATTAGAAACTTCCTGTGGAATATTATATTAACATCCTCAATCATTTGCTCTGCCTCTCTAGGAGAGAATTAAACTGTCCCAATGACATGCAAGCAGAAGTGAAGCATGCCTTTCTAAGCAGAAGCTTTAAAAGGCATTGCATATTTCCTCTCTCTTTTTTCCCTCTGCTATAAGGCAAACATGTCCCAGACTGGGACCATTCCCTCAGCCTGGATCCTAAGATGAAGAAGAGAATGGAAAAGAGCTGACCCTCACTCACATTGGCACATTGGGAATGAGAAAAAAGCCTTTGCTGTTTTAAGCCATTAAGAGTTTAGGGTTCTTTGTTATTACAGCATAACCTAATAAAAGCTGACTGATACAGTTACCAACAAACAGCAAAAACCACAAAAATGCTTGGTCAGTCATCACAAAACAACTCATATAAAATTGTGAGTACAACTACTGAGCCTGCATGCTGCAACTACTGAAGCCTGCAACAAGAGAAGCCACCACAATGAGAAGCCCGTACACCACAACAAAGAGTAGCCCCCACTCTCAGCAACTGGAGAAAGCCCATGCGCAGTAATGAAAACCCAATGCAGCCAATACATAAATAAATAAAATTATTTTTTTTTAAAAATGTGAGTAGAGAGACCAACCTAATACATTATTTTTGAAGAGGAAGACAAGTCATAATTCATTCTTCTTTCATCTATTCACTTTCACATTGTACAGAACTTCTTTTCCAAGAGCAGAGTGAAAAGTTGGCTATGGAATCGTTAATATTGGATTAGCCAAAAGGTTCATCCTGTTTTTTCTGTAAGATGGCTCTAGTAGCACTTGGTTATCTTTAACTTCATTTAAAACAATTTTGTTAGATTGTATGTGACAGCTGTCATATCAGTGTGCATTTAAAAAAAGATCAAAATTGGTGAATTTTTGTGTAGCAAATTTAATATTGAGGATGGAAGAAAAAAAGCATCATTTTTGGCATATTATGCTTTATTATTTCAAGAAAGGTAAAAATGCAACTGAAACTCAAGAAAGGATTTGTGCAGTGTATGGAGAAAGTGCTGTGACTGATCAAACGTGTCAAAAGTGATCTGTGAAGTTTCATGCTGGAGATTTCTCACTGGATGGGTAGACCAGTTGAAGTTGATAGCAATGAAATCGAGACATTGTTGAGAACAGTCGTTATACCACACAGGAGACAGCCGGCATACTCAAAATATCCAAATCAAGCGTTGAAAATCATTTGCACCAGCTTGGTTATGTTAACTGCTTTGATGTTTGGGTTCCACATAAGTTAAGCGAAAAATACCTTCTTGACTATATTTCCACATTCGATTCTCTACTTAAACATAATGAAAAATTCCATTTTTAAAACAAATTGAGATGGGCGATGAAAAGTGGATACTGTACAATAATGTCGAATGAAAGAGACCATGGGGCAAGCAAAATGAACCACCACCAACCACAACAAAGGCCGGTCTTCATCCAAAGAAGGTAATGTTGTGTATATGGTGGGATTGGAAGGGAGTCCTCTATTATGAGTTCCTTCCAGAAAACCAAACGATTAATTCCGACAAGTACTGCTCCCAATTAGACCAACTGAAAGCAACTAATTCTCGATGAAAAGCATCCAGAATTAGTCAACAGAAAATACATAATCTTCCATCAGGATAATGCAAGACCACATGTTTCTTTGATGACCAGGCAAAAACTGCTACAGCTTGGCTGGGAAGTTCTGATTCATCCACCGTATTCATCAGACATTGCACCTTCAGATTTCCATTTATTTTGATCTTTACAAAATTCTCTTAACGGAAAAAATTTCAATTCCCTGGAAGACTGGAACAGTTCTTTGGTCAAAAAGATAAAAAGTTTTGGGAAGATGGAATTATGAAGTTGCCTGAAAAATGGCAGAAGGTAGTGGAAAAAAGGGAGAATACATTGTTCAATAAAGTTCTTGGAGAAAATGAAAAATGTGTCTTTTATTTTTACTTAAAAACTGAGGTTGTTTGGCCTGAAGCAACCCAGCACTGGAGCCTACAGGCCCTTTGGTTGTTTGGCCTGAAGCAACCCAGCACTAGAGCCTACAGGCCCTTTGGTGGGGTTAATGGCAGACTCTGGGAGGGCTCACACCAAGGAGTACTGCCCAGAACTTCTGCTGCCAGTGTCTTTGTCCTCACAGTGAGCCACAGCCACCCCCACCTCTGCAGGAGACCCTCCAACACTAGCAGGACAAGGCAAGACAGTGAAAATTTTTGGAAAATCTACCTCAAATCTCAGTGCATCAAACCCCACTGTGTCCTCAGCAAAAACTCCAGAGAGAGACAGCAACCTAAGCTTAAGCTCAGTACGTGCATGAGATTGCTCCCTGGGATCCTTAAAATCTTACAAGAAATAGACTTGGAATCTGTACACCGTGTCACCAGGCGATGAACTGAAGGTCAGCCTGCGTGGACCACCAAAACAAACAAGAAAGGAACACAGGAGGAGCTTCAAGATGGAGGAAGAGTAAGACGCGGAGATCACCTTCCTCCCCACAGATACATCAGAAATACATCTACATGTGGAACAACTCCTACAGAACACCTACTGAATGCTGGCAGAAGACCTCAGACCACCCAAAAGGCAAGAAACTCCCCACGTACCTGGGTAGGGCAAAAGAAAAAAGAAAAAAGAATAGGGACGGGACCCGCACCAGTGGGAGGGAGCCGTGAAGGAGGAAAGGTTTCCACACACTAGAAGCCCCTTCGCGGGTGGAGACTGCAGGTGGCGGATGCGGGGGGGAGCTTCGGAGCCGCGGAGGAGAGCGCAGCAACAGGGGTGCGGAGGGCAAAGCGGAGAGATTCCCGCACAGAGGATCGGTGCTGACCGGCACTCACCAGCCCTAGAGGCTTGTCTGCTCACCTGCCGGGGCGGGTGGGGCTGGGAGCTGAGGCTCGGGCTTCGGAGGTCAGATCCCAGGGAGAGGACTGGGGTTGGCGGCGTGAACACAGCCTGAAGGGGCTGGTGCGTCATAGCTAATCAGGAAGGAGTCCGGGAAAAGTCTGGAGCTGCCGAAGAGACAAGAGACTTTTTCTTCCCTCTTTGTTTCCTGGTGCGCGAGGAGAGGGGATTAAGAGCGCTGCTTAAAGGAGCTCCAGAGACGGGCGTGAGCCGCGGCTAACAGCGTGGACCCCAGAGACGGGCATGAGACGCTAAGGCTGCTGCTGCCGCCACCAAGAAGCCTGTGTGCAAGCACAGGTTACTATCCACAATCCCTTTCCGGGGAGCCTGTCCAGACCGCCACTGCCAGGGTCCCGTGATCCAGGGACAACTTCCCCGGGAGAACGCACGGCGCGCCTCAGGCTGGTGCAACGCCACGCTGGCCTCTGCCGCCACAGGCTCGCCCCACATCCGTACCCCTCCCTCCCCCTGGCCTGAATGAGCCAGAGCCCCCGAAGCAGATGCTCCTTTAACCCCATCCTTTCTGAGTGAAGAAGAGGCAGCCTCAGGTGACCTACACGCAAAGGTGGGTCCAAATCCAAAGTTGAACCCCAGAAGCTGTGCGAACAAAGAAGAGAAAGGGAAATTTCTCCCAGCAGCCTCAGGAGCAGCGGATTAAAGCTCCACAATCAACTTGATGTGCTCTGCATCTGTGGAATACATGAATAGACAACGAGTCATCTCAAATAGAGGAGGTGGACTTTGGTAGCAACAATATATATTTTTTTCCCCTTTTTTTCTTTTTGTGAGTGTGTATGTGTATGCTTCTGTGTGTGATTTTTGTCTGTATAGCTTTGCTTTTACCATTTGTCCTAGGGCTCTGTCTGTCCTTTTTTTGGTTTGTTTTTTACTTAAAAATTTTTTTTTCTTAATAATTATCTTTTATTTTTTATTTTAAAAACTTTATTTTATTTTTACTTTTATTTTATTTTATTTTATCTTCTTCTGTCTTTCCTTCTTTTTTTCTCCCTTTTATTCTGAGCCATGTGGAAGACAAGATCTTGGTGCTCCAGCCAGGTGTCAGGGGTGTGCCACTGAGGTGGGAGAGCCAAGTTCAGGATACTTGTCCACAAGAGACCTCCCAGCTCCACGTAATGTCAAACGACGAAAATGTCCCAGAGATCTCCATCTCAATGCCAAAACCCAGCTCCACTCAATGACCAGCAAGCTAGAGTGCAGGACACCCTATGCCAAACAACTAGCAAGACAGGAACACAACGCCGTCCATTAGCACAGAGGCTGCCTAAAATCATAATAAGGCCACAGACATACCAAAACACTCCACCAGACATGGACCTGCCCACCAGAAAGACAACATCCAGCTTCACCCACCAGAACACAGGGACTAGTCCCCTCGACCAGGAAGCCTACACAACACACTGAAACAACCTTAGCCACTGGGGACAGACACCAAAAACAACGGAAACTACTAACCTGCAGCCTGCAAAAAGGAGACCCCAAACACAATAAGTTAAGCAAAATGAGAAGACAGAGTAAAACACAGCAGATGAAGGAGCAAGGCAAAAACCCACCAGACCTAACAAATGAAGAGGAAATAGGCAGTCTACCTGAAAAAGAATTCAGAATAATGATAGTAAAGATGATCCAAAATCTTGGAAATAGAATGAAGAAAATACAAGAAACGTTTAACAAGGACCTAGAAGAACTAAAGAGCAAACAAACAGTGATGAACAACACAATAAATGAAATTAAAAATTCTCTATAAGGGATCAATAGCAGAATAACTGAGGCAGAAGAACGGATAAGTGACCTGGAACATAAAATAGTGGAAATAACTACTGCAGAGCAGAATAAAGAAAAAAGAATGAAAAGAATTGAGGACAGTGTCAGAGACCTCTGGGACAACATTAAACACACCAACATTCGAATTATAGGGGTTCCAGAAGAAGAAGAGAAAAAGAAAGGGACTGAGAAAATATTTGAAGAGATTATAGTTGAAAACTTCCCTAATATGGGAAAGGAAATAGTTAATCAAGTCCAGGAAGCACAGAGAGTCCCATACAGGATAAATTCAAGGAGAAATACGCCAAGACACATATTAATCAAACTGTCAAAAACTAAATACAAAGAAAGCATATTAAAAGCAGCAAGGGAAAAACAACAAATAACACACAAGGGAATCCCCATAAGGTTAACAGCTGATCTCTCAGCAGAAACTCTACAAAAAAAAAACTTCCCTAATACGGGAAAGGAAATAGTTTAAAAAGTCCAGGAAGCACAGAGAGTCCCATACAGAATAAATCCAAGGAGAAACACGCCAAGACACATATTAATCAAACTATCAAAAATTAAATACAAAGAACAAATATTAAAAGCAGCAAGGGAAAAACAATGAGCAACACATAAGGGAATCCCCATATGGTTAACAGCTGATCTTTCAGCAGAAACTCTGCAAGCCAGAACAGAGTGCCAGGACATATTTAAGGTGATGAAGGAGAAAAACCTACAACCAAGATTACTCTACCCAGGAAGGATCTCATTCAGATTCAACGGAGAAATTAAAATCTTTACAGACAAGCAAAAGCTAAGAGAATTCAGCACCACAAAACCAGCTGTACAACAAAAGCTAAAGGAACTTCTCTAGGCAGGAAACACAACAGAAGGAAAAGACCTACAATACTAAACACAAAACAATTAAGAAAATGGGAATAGGAACATACATATCGATAATTACCTTAAATGTAAATGGATTAAATGCTCCAACCAAAAGACACAGAGTGGCTGAATGGATAAAAAAACAAGACCCGTATATATGCTGTCTACAAGAGACCCACTTCAGACCCAGAGACACATACAGATTGAAAGTGAGGGGATGGAAAAAGATATTCCATGCAAATGGAAATCAAAAGAAAGCTGGAGTAGCAATTCTCATATCAGACAAAATAGACTTTAAAACAAAGATTATTAGAAGAGACAAATAAGGACACTACATAATGATCAAGGGATCCATCCAGAAAGAAGATATAACAATTGTAAATATTCATGCGCCCAACATAGGAGCACCTCAATATATAAGGCAAATATGAACAGCCATAAAAGGGGAAATCAACAGTAACACAATCATAGTAGGTGACTTTAACACCCTACTTTCACTAATGGACAGAATATCCAAAGTGAAAATAAATAAGGAAACACAAGCTTTAAATGATACATTAAACAAGATGGACTTAATTGATATTTATATCAATTCCATCCAAAAACAACAGAATACACATTCTTTTCAAGTGCTCATGGAACATTCTCCAGGATAGATCATATCTTGGGTCACAAATCAAGCCTTGGTAAATTTAAGAAAATTGAAATCATATCAACTATCTTTTCCGACCACAAAGCTATGAGACTAGATATCAATTACAGGAAAAAATCTGTAAGAAATACAAACACATGGAGGCTAAACAACACACTACTTAATAGCCAAGAGATCACTGAAGAAATCAAACAGGAAATCAAAACATACCTGGAAACAAATGACACTGAAAACACAATGACCCAAAACCCATGGGATGCAGCAAAAGCAGTTTTAAGAGGAAAGTTTATAGCTATACAAGCCTACCTTAAGAAACAAGAAACACCTCAAATAAACAACCTAACCTTACACCTAAAGCAATTAGAGAAAGAAGAACAAAAAAAAAACACCAAAGTTAGCAGATGGAAAGAAATCATAAAGATCAAATCAGAAATAAATGAAAAAGAAATGAAGGAAACGATAGCAAAGATCAATAAAACTAAAAGCTGGTTCTTTGAGAAGATAAACAAAATTGATAAATGATTAGACAGACTTATCAAGAAAAAAAGGAAGAAGAGGGCTTCCCTGGTGGTGCAGTGGCTGTGAGTCTGCCTGCCGATGCACGGTACACGGGTTCGTGCCCCAGTCCCGGAAGATCCCACATGCCGTGGAGCGGCTGGGCCCCTGAGCCATGGCCGCTGAGCCTGTGCGTCCGGAGCCTGTGCTCCACAATGGGAGAGGCCACAACAGTGAGAGGCCTGCGTACCACAAAAAAAAAAAAAAAGGGAGAAGACTCAAATCAATAGAATTAGGAATGAAAAAGGAGAAGTAACAACTGTTACTGCAGAAATACAAAGGATCATGAGAGATAACTACAAGCAACTCTATGCTAATAAAATGGACAACCTGGAAGAAATGGACAAATTCTTAGAAATGCACAGCCTTCTGAGACTGAACCAGGAAGAAAGAGAAAATATGAACAGACCAATTACAAGCACTGAAATTGAAACTGTGATTAAAAATCTTCCAACAAACAAGAGCCCAGGACCAGATGGCTTCACAGGTAAATTCTATGAAACATTTAGAGAAGAGCTAACACCTATCCTTCTCAAAGTCTTCCAAATATAGCAGAGGGATGACCACTCCCAAACTCATTCTATGAGGCCACCATCACCCTGATACCAAAACCAGACAACGATGTCACAAAGAAAGAAAACTATAGGCCAATATCACTGATGAACATAGATGCAAAAATCCTCAACAAAGGGCTTCCCTGGTGGCACAGTGGTTGAGGGTCCGCCTGCCGATGCAGGGGACGCAGGTTTGTGTCCCGGTCCGGGAGGATCCTGCGTGCTGCGGAGCAGCTGTGCCCGTGGGCCATGGCCGCTGGGCCTGCGCATCCGGAGCCTGGGCTCTGCAATGGGAGAGGCCGAAGCAGTGAGAGGCCCGTGTACCGCCAAAAAAACCCAAAAAAACAAACAAATCAAACAAACAAACAAAACATCCTCAACAAAATACTAGCAAACAGAATCCAACAGCATTTTAAAAGGATCATACACTATATCAAGTGGGGTTTATCCAAGGAATGCAAGGATTCTTCAATATATGCAAATCAATCAACGTGATATACCATATTAACAAATTGAAGGAGAAAAACCAGATGATCATCTCAATAGATGCAGAAAAAGCTTTTGAAAAAATTCAACACTGATTTATGATAAAAACCCTGCAGAAAGTAGGCATAGAGGGAACTTTCCTCAATATAATAAAGGCCAAAAATGGCAAACCCACAGGCAGCATCGTCCTCAATGGTGAAAAACTGAAACCATTTCCACTAAGATCAGGAACAAGACAAGGTTGCCCACTCTCACCACTCTTATTCAACATAGTTTTGGAAGTTTTAGCCACAGCAATCAGAGAAGAAAAGGAAATGAAAGGAATCCAAATCGGAAAAGAAGAAGTAAAGCTGTCACTGTTTGCAGATGACATGATACTATACACAGAGGATCCTAAAGATGCTACCAGAAAACTACTAGAGCTAATCAATGAATTTGGTAAAATAGCAGGATACAAAATTAATGCACAGAAATCTGTGGCATTCCTATACAGTAATGATGAAAAATCTGAAAGTGAAATTAATAAACGACTCCCATTTACCACTGCAACAAAAAGAATAAAATATCTAGGAATAAACCTACCTAAGGAGACAAAAGACCTGTATGCAGAAAATTATAAGACACTGATGAAAGAAATTAAAGATGATACAGATAGATGGAGAGATATACCATGTTCTTGTATTAGGAGAATCAACATTGTGAAAATGACTCTATGACCCAAAGCAATCTACAGACTCAATGCAATCCCTATCAAACTGCCACTGGCATTTTTCACAGAACTAGAACAAAAACTTTCACAATTTGTATGGAAACACAAAAGACCCCAAATAGCCAAAGCAATCTTGAGAAAGAAAAATGGAGCTGGAGGAATCAGGCTCCCTGACTTCAGACTATACTACGAAGCTACAGTAATCAAGACAGTATGGTACTGGCACAAAAACAGAAAGATAGATCAATGGAACAGAATAGAAAGCCCAGAGATAAACCCACACACATATAGTCACCTTATCTTTGATAAAGGAGGCAAGAATATACAGTGGAGAAAAGACAGCCTCTTCAATAAGTGGTGCTGGGAAAACTGGACAGCTACATGTAAAAGAATGAAATTAGAACACTCCCTAACACCATACACAAAAATAAACTCAAAATGGATTAAAGACCTAATTGTAAGGCCAGACACCATCAAACTCTTAGAGGAAAACATAGGCAGAACACTCTATGACATAAATCACAGAAAGATCCTTTTTGACCCACCTACTAGAGAAATGGAAATAAAAACAAAAATAAACAAATGCGACCTAATGAAACTTCAAAGCTTTTACACAGCAACAGAAACCATAAACAAGATGAAAAGACAACACTCAGAATGGGAGAAAATATTTGCAAATGAAGCAACCGCAAAGGATTAATCTCCAAAACATACAAGCAACTCATACAGCTCAATATCAAAAAAACAAACAACCTGATCCACAAATAGGCAGAAGACCTAAATAGACATTTCTCCCAAGAAGATATACAGATTGCCAACAAACACATGAAAGAATGCTCAACATCATTAATCATTAGAGAAATGCAAATCAAAACTACAATGAGGTATCATCTCACACCAGTTAGAATGGGCATCATCAGAAAATCTACAAACAACAAGTACTGGAGAGGGTGTGCAGAAACGGGAATCCTCTTGCACTGTTGGTAGGAATGTAAATTGATACAGCCACTATGGAGAACAGTATGGAGGTTCCTTCAAAAACTACAAATAGAACTACCATATGACCCAGCAATCCCACTACTGTGCATATACCCTGAGAAAACCATAATTCAAAAAGAGTCATGTACCAAAATGTTCATTGCAGCTCTATTTACAATAGCCAGGACATGGAAGCAACCTAAATGCCCATCGACAGATGAATGGATAAAGAAGATGTGGTACATATATACAATGGAATATTACTCAGCCATAAAAAGGAATGAAACTGAGTTATTTGTAGTGAGGTAGATGGACCTAGAGACTGTCCTACAGAGTAAAGTAAGTCAGAAAGAGAAAAACAAATACCATATGCTAACACATATATATGGAATCTAAAAAAAAAGAAAAAGAAATGGTCAGAAGAACCTAGGCGCAAGACGGGAATAAAGATGCAGACCTATTGGAGAATGGACTTGATGACACGGGGAGGGGGAAGGGTAAGCTGGGACGAAGTGAGAGAGTGGCATGGACATATATACACTACCAAACATAAAACAAATAGCTAGTGGGAAGCAGCTGCATAGCACAGGGAGATCAGCTCGGTGCTTTGTGACCACCTAGAGGGGTGGGATAGGGAGGGTGGGAGTGAGGGATATGCAAGAGGGAGAAGATATGGGGACATATGTATATGTATAGCTGATTCCTTTTTTATAAAGCAGAAACTAACACACCATTGTAAAGCAATTATACTCTAATAAAGATGTTTTAAAAAAAAACACACTAAGAAACAAAAAAAAAGAAAATTAAAAAAAAGAGGAACACAAAAAAAATTGTCACAATTGCATATAAAATAAAAGTCAGTTAAAAAAAATAAATAACCGAAGGCACTTTTTGGCCAACCCAATAGGTTCTTCTCACTTATCCTCAAGAACACACATCTCATATTAAGGGAATCAAGACCTGAGAGCATGAAATTGTAATGTTCTACCTCATCACCTATGGCTTCTAGAGAGGGGACTGAAAAGCAGGGGCCATAAAGAAATTCAACACACCAAAAGTCAAGACTTTGGGGGCTGAAGGCTCAAGCTACTTTCCTGTGTCCGTCCATGATGGTGGTTACCCAACAACCATTGTCTCAGAGGCTAGCCTGTAATTGTCTGTATGAATCCAGCAATAAAGTCCACCCTACTGGGATAAGAAAGGCAGCATGACCCTCAACGGAGCAACACACTTGTCTCCCTCCCTTCTGGGACATTAAACAGGGCACTCCATCATTCATCTAAGATCTGTTGAGTGCCAACAAATTGCAAAGTGCTGTGAGGCCCAAGGATATAAAAAAGGACAAGACAGACAAGGTCTCTGACCTCAATTAAATTATATTTAACAGAAAAAAATCAAAATAATAAACAGATTTCATTAAAATATGGAAAGTAAATAAGATCCATAGGAAGGAATTACAGCACAAATTGTTTTAGATAGTAAAAAGCCCTCTCGGAAAATATTTCGATCTGAAGGATAAGATGAATATGATCATACAGAGAAAAAGCTGGGGAAAGTGTGCTCCAAGCAGTTGGGAGCAGGAATAACAAAGACTCTGGGGTATGAATGAGCATGACGTGTTCAGGGGACAGATAGGCCTTCAGGGAAATGGACTTGTGATTTGGGTCCTGGAACCAAATTCGGCATGAGAATAATCCAGACTGAATGAGAGTCAAGGCATGGACTATGGGGAAACAGGTTTTCTAGAATGCTTAAAAGCTACAGGCAGACATATTTCTCAGGCTTAACTGAATGTTGTCTCTCCTCCACTGATAATGTGGCTTTGCTGATGCTGAATTTGGTTCAAACCTGGAAAATCTAAGGGCACCATATACAGAAGGTTAGGCTTAAGTCTTGATGTGAAGATAAAAGACTTGTGGTAGAGTAAGAATCTGGCCGTTTACTTAGAAACAGCAGGCCCCTATCCTGTTCTGTGTAGACATGCCATGGGGGAGCTAGTAAAGAGGAAAAAGCCCAACCAGAATAGATTGCATCTGCTCCTGTCCTCTGTGGCCACCCTTTTTCTGAAAAGTTTCTGGGCCTTGACTCCACCAATCAGGGTGTGTGTGTGTGTGTGTGTGTGTGTGTGTGTGTGTGTGTGAGAGAGAGAGAGAGAGAGAGAGAGAGAGAGAGAGAGAGAGAGAGAGAGAGAAAGAGAGAGATTGCCTGTTGCTAACCCATAACCCACCTGACACATTGCAGGTAGGTGGTGGTTGGTGTGGCTACAGCCCCGTAACTAGGGGATAGAGAAGATGAGACGAGGTTGGAGTGTGGAGCAGGGATAAGACCACAGAGGACCTTATAGTCCATGGGAAGACATTTGGGGTTTATTCTGAAGGACAATAGGAAGGTAACAGAATGCCTTTAGACGGGCACAGAGTCTGATTTATGCCTCATACAGATCACCCTGGCTGCTGTGCATGGAGCAGGTAGGAGGCATGGAGACCAGCGAGGGGTACAGCTGAAGTGGGCAAAAGATTACAGTGCAAACACTAGGGTGGTGGAAGTGAATTAGCAGTAGTGGATGGTGTGACGGATATTTGATAAGACTTGGCGATGGACTGATATGGGAGAAGGCAGAAGAGAAGAATGGAGAATGATTTCTGGGATCTTTGCTTGAATGACTGGATATATAACAGTGCCATTTACTGAAATGATAAAGAATGTTGAGCAGAGAGACAGATTTGGTTGGAGAAAAATGAGGAAATTAGGAGTTCACTCTTGGCAACATCAGGTTGGTGAAATCTGCAAAATATGCAGGTAGTTCCAAGTGGGCAATTGGATATACAAGTCTGGAGCTCGGGGCACAGAACAGAGCTGCAGGTATGGATTAGGGAGTTATCAAGACACAGATGGTGTGAAGAAAACAAGCTTCACATACTGTTTAGAAATTATTCTTCTAGAATCACAAATATATTTTTCTCATATAAACCCTATAACCAGAAAGTCAAGACAAAGGGGCTTAACAGTTCCTGCTAGAAACTGGGTTTATGAATTTATGTAGAAATAGAGTTATGGGACAGTTAGTGAAGTCACAGACAATCTCCTACCCAGACATATTCTAATATATACAATTTCTTATACCAGACAGATAGTGAATAAATGCAATTCCCCACAACAAATATGTAAAACAAGCTTTGCAGTTACTATAGCCTCAAGGTTAGAGATTGTAGTCCATAGATGATTACAATAAACCTCTATAATAAGGAAGGGAAATATCCCAGGAGAATTCTTTACCTTCTCAGCAAACATGCCAGAAATTCAATTTCACAAAAAGAAGAGCAAGTATTTATAGATCTAACCTTAGCAAGACTTTTAACCCACCTGGCTAATACACTTAATGTTTTGTGCCTTTATGGTAACTACTTGTAAATATTCTCCAACCTCATCCCTTATCTTTGCAGCAGAGGATAAGGAGTAGCTCAGTGCTTTGCTTTCTCAGATACACTTGTGTCAACAGTCTTCCTTCCTCTTAAGATTTCCCACTGAAATACTGTTTCTCATTAAATTCCATGGCCTACAGTCTCAACTACCATGTGAGCCAAGGTTGACTCAAAGTGCCTTGGGCTATGTCCATCTTCTTTCACAATAGACTGGATGAAATCGCTTTGAGAACAAGTATAGTCATGGAAGGTTAGAGGCTCTGGAGCTGGGCCCTGGGGATATCCAACATGAGATATCAAGTTGAAGTGGGTGACACAATGAGTGAGACTGAAAAGAGAGAAGTATTAGGCATATTAGGAAAGTGTGGTATCAGAGAAATTGCTCTGGGCATTTGTTATTTTTGCTGTCCAGTATTCAGTCCCTTTCTTGTGGTAACAGGACCCCAAATATGCTTTAGGGGAACCACCCTTTCCTCACTCTGATACATGCGATTTGGGTGAAGCCAATTCTCCCTTAGGTCCTAGGGGTGGAACATTTAACCAAGGCCTGGGCCAATCAGTGCATCCTGTGCCCTGGCCATAGTGGTTGGTTCAGGGATGGACACTGAGCTTAGGACAAGACAACAGGACCAATCACTGCTAATCCCAGGACTTTCTGGTTGAGGCATAATTTTTCCTGCCGGATTTGCATATAATTAAATGAAAGAGTGGAGTTCATGGCAGCCATCTTGTCACTATGAGGAGAGCGTATGTATGAGAATGGAGCCAATTTGGAGAAAATAGAGTCAAGAAATATATATGAAGAAAGCAGTCTTGGTAACCCTATCTGAGTTCCTGCATCAGACCGTGCCTAAAGCCAGCCTCCCCAGGACAGTGATTACGTGAGCGAATCAATTATCGTTTAGTTTTGTCACTTTTGGCATGGGTTTCTCTCACCAGCAACGAATCTTAACTAATGGAGAAAGCAAGAGAAGAGATGCTTCAAGGAGTGCTCAACTGCAGTATGCTGATTAGAAGTTTAAATTGAGTCAGAAAAGTATGCAGAGAATTTGGCAGCATGGGGACCATAGGGAACCTTGAAAAGACCAGTTCAGTGCACTGGTAGGTTTGCAACCAGATTCAGGTGGTTCTGTGGAATATCCTCCAAGCATGTGTATTATCAGTGATGGCTCCTAATTGATAAAATGGAGCAGAAAGAGCCCTGCATAGAGAACCGGGAGATCTGGACCTCACAAACAGTGCAGCCACTAACCAGCTGTGTCTCCCTGGGCAAACTGCTCACTTAATCTCTTGGGGTTAACAGCTGCCTCATCTATCAAGTGATTACCCCTGCCTTGCACCCAGGGGCCCTCTAGCTCTAAAATTCTCAGCATTTTGTTATTTTCAGCAAACTTGTTCTGTTCTGAAATTTAGTGGAAGTGGAAGTCGTCCAAATTGGCCCCAGTCCCATTAGCATTCTCTACTATGCTGCTAAATTAAATTCTCCTTGGCTTGGTTTTCATTTCATAGAATCATTTCACTGAAGTCCACAGCACTAATGTGACTGGCTTGAGCAGAGCACTGGAGTGTGCTCCCTGCCTCTGGCATTCCAGACGGAGTCTCTTCTCTGTGACCATCCAAGGCTGACACTGTCCCCACGTGTCCTCTCTGTTTTGGGGTCTCCATGCCACTTCCGCTCTCATTGTTGCTCTCATACAGAAGACACAAGTTATGGCTCCACAATACCTGACTAGGAGAGTTTCACAGGCCTTCTGACCTTCTAAAAGGCAAAGATATTTGCTGACTGGCTTCCAGGCTTGGCAGAGTCTTTTCTGGAATGTTGAATATGCCCTGCTCTTTACTTCACACCGTGGGCCAATCCCATCGCAAACTGGACATTGGCCAGGAAGCAAAACATGCACCAAAGGTCAGTGTCTATTAAAATGAATCCCTCTTACTTAGCTCAGTCAGGAACAGGACAGGAGAGGTTAATTTTTCCACAGAGTAACATACCGTATATATCAGCACTAACAATGAGGTTTTATTTCCCTGAGTCAGCTTTAAAAATAATGTTGACTTTTATGGTCGATACATTATAGATCACCATATTTATGTCAGAACATATTGGCATAAAAATAAATCAATGAAGATATTAATACATGAGGCTTGTGTTTAAATGAAACCCTTTGCAACTCCACACCTTCCCCTCGTATTTCACTGTAGTGATTTCTGAGACTTCACCTCTGATGTGTTTTACTGAACATGACATCAAGGCCTGTTTTCACTCTCTACAACTCCTGTTTTTAATATGTCTTGCATATAATGAGGTTCAAAAAACATCCAGTTGGTTCTTTTACCATAAACATACATAACTGCATTCCTTCATTAATAGGACTGTCAATTCAAATGTATGGTTTATGCATGAACAAAATATCTCACAGTCAAAGCTCTGATTGGTATACTATTAATAAATGAAACTCTGTGTTGGAGACCATCTTCAAATATTATGTTTGCTATCTACAATCGCTTTAAGGGTCATGAGAAGTTTCTAATATAAATATGTGTTTTAGAAAGCAAGTTCATAGTACAGACATCATTAAAGAAAAATCGGGTTTAGTGAAAAAGAAAATCCATTCTCTTAGGTGTATCTTCTCTTTCTAATGCTCTGCTGTACTCACAGAACACACCAAGTGCCAGCTGCTCACAGCCCTCCTCTGAGGGGAACTGTCTTTCTCAAAACCTCCACAGAAATAGCAACCTTTAGTGCTCATCCGTAAAGTGTGGCCCTGCTCCTAACTCTGTGATCCCATCACAGCAGCCCCTGGCCATAATGAAGGGGCCACCCAGGCAGCCGACGTGTGTGCAGACCCACAGCATGCCAGAGGCCTGGCTGCGGCAGTCCTATCCAAACAGGAATGATGGTAAATACCTGGGTCAATCAGAGCCTCTTGGGAAATTTTCTATGGCTCTGTGGGCAGAGTTAGCCATCTGCAACAGTGCTGGAAGTCAAAGGAAGCCCAGAGGGAAAGACGAGTCAGGAGAAGCAAGGGGGAAGCACAAACTGAATGGAGAAGCAATGAAATTGAGAAAAAAAAGAAAAGGGTGAGTGCATTGGTTAGAGCAGCAGAAAAAGGGTTCACTAGGGGTAGTCCTCAGCCCCTCCCCCATATGCAATTCACACCAAGTCACACTCATTTCCCTCCTAAATGTCCACTGAATACACCCATTTCTCTCTGTTCCCACCCTCACCACTCAGGTCAAAGCTACCATGATGTCCCTTCTAGACTACAGCAAATGCTCCCTCACCTGTTTCCAATGCTCTCCGCTCTCCACACAGCATTTAATCTAATCATCTTTCTCTGTGTTTCTTAGATGCACACACACACACACACACACACACACACACATTAAACCCTTTAGTAGGAAAAATCAAATAGATCTAAATGGGAAAGGCTTTCATATGCTAATCCAGAAGAATATCCTTATGACCTCAGGGTAGAGAAAGTCTTAAACCAGATACAAAAAGTACAAACAAAAGGAATACTGATCATTTCAACTATGTTAAAATTAAAAACTTCATTCCTTAAAAAAAAAACTATATATATATATATATATATATATATATATATATGCAGTTAAGTCAGGGAAAGCCAGAGTAGGAAAACAAATAGTTGTAACATGAGTAACAGAAAATATTTTTATTGAAAATATGTAAAGATCTCCTAAAACTCAATAACGAAAAGACAGACAACTCAATAGAAAAAACGAGCAAGAAGAAACTAGAGGAATCACTTCATACAGAAGGATCCCGGTCCAGATACAGCAGGAGCCCCTCATCTCCCACGCAGAAGCAGCACAGAAGTGTGCAGTGAGGAAGGGGGAACACCTCACAGGGCAAAAAAACCCTGGGGTTTGGTGAGAAAACCTGATGCCTGAGGGTAAGAGTGGATGAAGGCAGGGTCCCTCCTTCGCCGGTCACTCCCCTTGCCCCTCACCCTGCTCCCTGGGATTGCACTCCCAAACACGATGGTAGCACACCCTACCCCCTCTCACCCACTGTACTGAATGTCTGAAGCCATCGTGGATTCCTCCCCCAGACCCTAGCAACACCCTAGCTACAGGAAAGACTCTGACAGTGGACCGCACATCCATCAGCTGTTACTGCTGTAAAGGGCAGTTTAGGGAAGCTGTGGGTGGTACCTGATGCCTAAGGGGAAGAGTGGATGAAAACAGGGTCCTAAGATACAAGCCCTCTACTCTGCAGATGCCTTGGGCAACTTTACCATTAGTCCTCAAGCCCCAGACTCTACCATTGATCTCCTCTCTTGCCCCAAACCAAACCAGCTTTCTACATTTCTGCACAGGGCACACAGGCAAAGACTCAGTCGTGACGCATTTAAATATCTCTGATGCCAAATAAAAGGAAAAGGAAAAAGTTTCATAAAGATCTCCTTTCAGGGTCGTGAGCCTAGAGGCAATGACGGACTTCCAGAGCCACAGGATGTTGCAGCCAAGATTATTTTTACTGCACCATTAATGTTAAAAATTCTGATTTCAAAGTCAGTGGAGGGGTGGTATTACACATTTGTATAGATGAAGTAAAAAGATAACTTTTTCAGTAGTGATTATTTTTCCAGACAGAGTAACATCAGTTTCAGGGCAGCCACCTTCTCTGTTGTGACAATACAATGTCAGAGTGATGTTTCCCAATCCCTCCCTGTGTTTACACTAATTTGAAGCTGCCAATTATGTCAGATCCTTGTCAACAGAAAACAAAAATGTACAAGCTGCTAAATTAATTATTGAAATTAAGTACTCACTGTCTCTTGACAGTCTTTTAATTATTTAAAGGACCCAATTTGCTTTCCCTTGTGAAAAATAAAAGCCCTTGGGCTCTTAGGTTTGGAGACAATTCACACATGGAAGAGGGATCTAGGTACACAGCAGGCGTAAGCCCACACTGGAAAAATATAATACAAAATCATTAAAAGGCTAACGAGTGCCTTTTATCTTAAGACTCAAGGTACAGTTTAAAACGGGGTTGCTGGACTTCCCTGGTGGCACAGTGGTTAAGAATCCACCTGCCAATGCAGGGGACACGAGTTTGAGCCCTCATCCGGGAAAATCCCACATGCCGCAGAGCAACTAAGCCCATGAGCCACAACTAATGAGCCTGCGAGCCACAACTACTGAGCCCACGCACCGCAACTACCAAAGCCTGCGCATCTAGAGCCCGTGCTCCGCAACAAGAGAAGCCACCACAATGAGAAGCCTGCCCACCGCAATGAAGAGTAGCCCCTGCTCACCACAACTAGAGAAAGCCCATGTGCAGCAATGAAGACCCAACGCAGCCATAAATAAATTAATTAAAAAAAAAAAACTGGGTTTTTATGTAGATCTCATTCTTGACAGTTTTTTAAAACTGTTTTGTCCTCTTTCTCTTTACCATTATCTCTAAACCATGCTTTTTGAGCTAGGGTTCAGTTATCTATAACAAAGGCACTACATCTAGTGACTTCTGGGATGACCTGCTCTTTTATTTTCCTGTTTTCTTTCTTTGTTATGTGATTAGGGGGGTGAGAAGGGGGAAGGTAGCTAAAAAAAAAAAAAAAAATTCCCTGGAAATCTGGAAATTTGCTGAGTCTCTGCTTTGTGAAAGAAGCCCAGGCTTTTCCCAGATCATTGCAGATAAGACTTCCACTGAACCTCAGTTTGCTCAGCTGTATAATGGGGAAAATAATGCCAGCCATGCCTATCTCACAAGATCTTTTTAAAAATCAATCCCAGCAAGGCTGCTTTCTGCTGATTGCAACACCATTTCATGTGTGAACCTAACATAGTAACTTTGGACAAAAGACCAACAGGAGGTGGTTTGGTTGGTGTGATTTTCTGTATGTCCTCAATGAATTATATCTTATCCACAGCTGCTATGGCTGGACCTGAGCCCAATCCCAATTTCTGCTTCCTTCTGGAGGAAAAAATTGTAACCTGTCTGTCAGTCTTTATCGCCACCCAGTGGTCTATTGGCCAAATAACACCAAACTATCTAGTGGATTTGAAACACCTAGGAAAAGTAATTCAAAGTAAACCACCGACTACTGTAATCCACCACCTAATTAAATGTACCTTGGGGCCCCATTTTTTAAAACTTATTGAAAAATAGAATAATTACGTTGTGAATATGAGTATGAATAATACATTTCTAATTCATCTCTGGAAATTAAGAAATGCATATATTACAGTGGCTTTTTGAGAAACCTCCATACTGTTTTCCACACCACTGTGGGAAGGGCATATAGGGGTGGGGAAGTGGGAGGTACAAGCTATTGGGTGTAAGAGAGGCTCAGGGATGTATTATACAACACGGAGAATATAGCCAATATTTTGTAATAATGGAGTGTAACCTTTAAAATTTGTATTAAAAATTAAAGGTAAAAGTATTAAAGAAATGCATATATTTATAAACAGTTTTAAGGAATAACTTGTAAAAACAAATTTACTGTCTGAAGGCATTTATGAGACTCCATTAAATAGCTCCATTTCTCTAAGAAAGGTCTCTAGATACAAGTAAAATATTAAAATCAATTTATAGATTTAAACACATTTATAATACAACAGTGGCATTTTAAAAGTGAAAATAAGCAATGCCCACTCCTTTGACCCAAAATCTTTTTTAAAGGGGATCCTATTTTCTCAACAACCACTCCTCCACAACTGAAAGGCAGTTAACATTTTGTTGCTACTCAAATTTATTCATAACTTTTCCCTTTTCTGAACTCTTGAAATATGTATCTTACAAATACTTGTTAAAGGAGAGAGAACACCTCTTTCTTCATCTTAGCTGAGTCATTTCTCTGGGTAGTAATAACTATTTCAAACCATGAAAATGATAAAGACTTCCCTGTCCCCTTGGGAAGATGTCCACCATGGTACTCAGAGGTCATTGCTGCTCCGGAGATGACTAGCTGAGACCCCCTGTTTAGCAGGGAGCCAGAAACAGGCCCAGGCTCTTGGAGACCCACAGTGGGAAGAACTCTAGGCTGAAGACTGGAAGTCATGGTACCCATTTAACCCACATTCAGGATTCTCACTTCATTATTTTCTCAAGGCCCAAATCCCCACTGAGTCCAACAGTGAAACAAATTCCAACTCTAAGCCATGTCAGTCTTTTTGAAAGCTTGTGAATAAATGGTGACAAAGAGGGAAAACTACAGGGGTTTCCCTGGTGGCACAGTGGTTGAGAATCTGCCTGCTAATGCAGGGGACACGGGTTCGAGCCCTGGTCTGGGAGGATCCCACAAGCTGCGGAGCAACTAGGCCCATGAGCCACAACTACAGGCCCATGAGCCTGCGTGTCTGGAGCCTGTGCTCCACCACAAGAGAGGCCGCGATAGTGAGAGGCCCGTGCACCGCGATGAAGAGTGGCCCCCGCTTGCCACAACTAGAGAAAGCCCTCGCACAGAAACAAAGACCCAACACAGCAAAAATAAATAAATTAATAAACTCCTACCCCCAACATCTTGTTAAAAAAAAAAAAAAGAGGGGAAACTACATGTTACAATATACACTCACTTTCTAGAAGTGAAGACATCTCTCTCCTGAGAATTCCATTCATCACAGCAACTGTCCCCCAACTTCTCTTCTCTCTATTGTAAAACCCCAGCCTGCTTCTCTTCCACTGAGTCTTTTCCTTTGTTCTGTGAACAGCTAATAGCCCCTCAATGCTGCATCCCAGCGAATGGAGGAAGCTAGGAGTTCTAAGGAGACAGGAGAAAAGTCAGGGGATTGCAGAGGGTAGAAAAGAGGCTTCAAGGAGGAGGTGGTCAATGTCATCACAGCTTTTGGCAAATGAATTAACCCTTTATGGCCTGAGTTTTTCTCCCTCTTCCTTTCTCCATAATAGCAGCCTCAATAATGCACTGTTCCAAACATTGTGTAGTTATCTTACACAATGTCTCGACTAAGGATGGTCAATCTCTCATCAAAAGCTGTCCCTCCAGACTGGGTAGGCCTGGAAATACATGGAAGATATCTTAGTCTTCTCAAACTGCTGGAACAAAATGCCACAGACTGGGTGGTTTAAAACAACAGAAATGTATTTCTCACAGTTATGGAAACTGGGAAGTCCAAAATCTCAAGAACTGCAGGGTTTGGTCCCTGATGAGAGCTCTCGTCTTGGCTTACAGTCCACCTTCTTGCTCTGTCCTCACGAGAGAGAAAGCTCTCTGCTGTCCTTTATTAAGACACTAATCCTACTGGATTAGGGCCCGACTCTTTTTTTTTTAACATCATTATTGGAGTATAATTGCTTTACAATGGTGTGTTAGTTTCTGCTTTATAAAAAGGGAATCAGCTATACATATACATATGTCCCCATATCTCCTCCCTCTTGCATATCCCTCCCTCCCACCCTCCCTATCCCACCCCTCTAGGTGGTCACAAAGCACCGAGCGGATCTCCCTGTGCTATGCGGCTGCCTCCCAGCAGCTATCTATTTTACATTTGGTAGTGTATATATGTCCATGCCACTCTCTCACTTTGTCCCAGCTTACCCTTCCCCCTCCCGTGTCCTCAAGTTCATTCTCTATGTCTGAGTCTTTATTCCTGTCCCACTCCTAGGTTCTTCAGAACCATTTTTTTTTATTCCATTTATACGTGTTAGCATATGGTATTTGTTTTCCTCTTTCTGACTTACTTCACTCTGTATGACAGACTCTAGGTCCATCCACCTCACTACAAATAACTCAATTTCATTTCTTTTTATGGCTCAGTAATATTCCGTTGTATATATGTGCCACATCTTCTTTATCCATGCATCTGTCGATGGGCACCAAGGTTGCTTCCATGTCCTGGCTATTGTTAATAGAGCTGCAATAAACATTGTGGTGCGTGACTCTTTTTGAATTATGGTTTTCTCCAGGTATATGAAGGCCCCCATTCTTATGACCTTATTTGACTTTAATTACTTCCTTACTCCAAATGTAGTCACACTACAGGTTAGGGGTTCAATACATGAATTCATAGGTGACACAATTCAGACCACAGCAGAAGGTCATAGCCAGGAAGAAAAGTGACCCTGTCAGTTATGAGGTAGTAAAGTCACACTCGTCCTCCCATCCTTCCACATAAACCAAAGAGCTCAGGCTTCCAGGGCACCATGGTCTCTAGCAGAAGAGGGATGAGGGCAGGGAAGAGAATCAAAGCGTGTTGGGTCACTCCCTTGTGAGTGTGCCTTTCTTCCAGCTAATTCTCACAGCAACCTCACCAGAGACACTGTCCCATGTTACAACTGGGGAGACTGTCGCTCAGAGAGATAAGGTGACTTGCTTCTTCAGACTTTACTCATGGTGCCCGGCAGAGCTGCGATTTGAGTGCTTTTCACCACAGGTGTGAGGGGGCAGAAGCCCACAGCCCCCATCAGGGGCAAACCCACCAGACTGGAGGGCCTAGCGAGCCCCACCAGGGTGTCTTCTCTGACCTGCGATTTCCTCACAGTAAAATGGAGCTAATGCTTCATCCACACGGTTGTTCTGAGGACTGAACAAAATCACGGTGTGACGTGGCAGGCCCGAGTTTGCATTGAACCAGGCTGGTTCCCCTCCTCAGTCTCCGTCTGAGAGCCCACACCGAGCTGGGAAGGCAGCTTCGCTGGAAATAACTAAGCATTTGCCAGCCCTCCACGTGGAAGGTGATGGGACAAAATGAATGAAAACGAGATTCTTTTTACCCACCCAGCCAAAAAGCTTTGCCCTCCCAGTCAGGAAGATCTTCAAGTCAGGTGACGAGGTGGCGAGCCCCTTGGCAGGCTGCAGCACAGACAGCCACTGTCCCCACCACCTCAGAGCATCAGCTCCAGCCTTCAAGCTTCAGGCTTCAACTAAGGCACTGGCCTCACAACCTGTCCGGTCTCAGGGACACCCTCAACACCTCCTCTGGCTCATGCCCCACATGCAATCTGTCCTGTTGCTCCTACCTCAGCAGCGCCTCTGGGGTCAAGTCCTCTCTCCTCCTGTATGGCCTCACTTGGGGTCCCGAGCATCTCTCACCTGCATGCACTGCTTCCTGGGCGTGTGCCACCCGCTGCGTCTGCTGCCCTGCTGGACCCGCCAGCATGTCCTGCTGGGCACCGCCGCCACGTAGGCCCTGGTGGCTCTCCAGCTGCTGCCCACGCTGGTCTTCTCCCAAACAGACTACATCAACGGCCAGATGGTCTGCCACGACATGACCAGCCCAGAGCATTTTGATCAGTTTTCCGCCTACGACGTGGTCCTGATGTTGTCCTGTTCGTCTTTCCCTCCTTGGTCATCTTGGCGTGCTATTCGCTGATGGTCAGGAGCCTGACCAAGCCAAGGGAGACCCTCATGAGGGCGGGCAGCGCGGCCCGGGCCAAGTCCCTCCGGACCACCCTGCTGGTGTGCGGCCTCTTCACCCTCTGTTTTGTGCCCTTCCACATCACACGCTCCCTCTACGTCACGCCCCGCTTCCTACCTTCACAGAACTGCCAGCTATTGAAGGTGGCCAGCCTGGCCTACAAGATATGGAGGCCTCTGGTGAGCCTGAGCAGCTGCCTCAACCCAGTCCTGTACTTTCTGTCAGGTGGACAACAGAGTCAGGCTCTTCCAGGAACTGAGGCATAACAAGGTGGGTGAGTACCCAGCTGGAGCCAAGGGAGAGAGACCCAGGGGTGGGCACATCTGGGTACTGTCAAGATGAAGTTCAGGGGAAAAGCTCCAAGATGTTGACAATGACTTGTTTGAACACAGTCATATGCTATGGGAGAGGGGCTCAGGATCTCCTAGTGGTGTCCTGGTAGAAAGGATTTTATACTGATGACAGATTTTTAAATAAGAATGTTTGAAAGAGTCACCAACACAAAGGAAAACTTTCTTAATTTAATGAGAGCTGACATTTATCTCTTGTCATTCAGATCTCAGCTCAAACATCACCTCGTCCAAATCGACTCCTGCCACCCTAGCCAATGTTGGCCCCTCTCTCCCCTAGCCCAGTCACTCTCTATTTCCCTATTTATTGTCTTTGTAACACTTATTAGTACCTAGACTTGTTCATTTGGTTTTTTTTTAATGGTCTCTTCCCCATAAAATGTAGCCTCCAATAG
The DNA here is from genome assembly GCF_000442215.2 of Lipotes vexillifer. Taxonomy (NCBI): domain Eukaryota; kingdom Metazoa; phylum Chordata; class Mammalia; order Artiodactyla; family Lipotidae; genus Lipotes; species Lipotes vexillifer. The sequence goes on along the minus strand of NW_006780658.1, from coordinate 604,395 downwards.
GACAGGGACCTCTTCTGTCTGAGTGCTGTACCCCTAACACCAGCCTCCACAGCAGGGCCCAGCACATGGTGAGTGTGCAACAGATAGGGGCTGAATGAGTAGGTGGATGGATGCATGGATGGAGCCCTTGATATGTAAGAGCACTTTATGAGAAGTAACTCATTTAATCCTCACAACAGCCCTTGGAGACAGAAGCTACTGTTAGCCCCATTTACAGATCAGGAAACTGAAGCACAAAGCTTTAAGTAGCTTGTCCAAGGTCACCCAGCTGGAGAATGCTCAGATCATAGTGTTGGATGGAAGCTTTGAACCCAGGCACTGGCTCTGAAGCACACACCCCTAAGACTGAAGCAGATGGCCCAATCCAAACACTGATCAAGAGCTGGCTGACACTATGGAGAACAGTATGGAGGTTCCTTAAAAAACTACAAATAGAACTACCATATGACTCAGCAATCCCACTACTGGGCATATACCCTGAGAAAACCATAATTCAAAAAGAGTCATATACCGCAATGTTCACTGCAGCTTTATTTACAATAGCCAAGACATGGAAACAACCTGTGTCCATCAACAGAAGAATGGATAAAGAAGATGTGGCATATATATATAATGGAATATTACTCAACCATAAAAAGAAATGATATTGAGTTATTTGTAGTGAGGTGGATGGACCTAGAGTCTGTCATACAGAGTGAAGTAAGTCAGAAAGAGGAAAACAAATACCGTACGCTAACACATATATATGGAATCTAAACAAAACAAAACAAAAATGGTTCTGAAGAACCTAGGGGCAGGACAGGAATAAAGACGCAGATGTAGAGAATGGACTTGAGGACACAGGGAGGGGCAAGGGTAAGATGGGACAAAGTGAGAGAGTGGCATGGACATATATACACTACCAAATGTAAAACAGATATAGCTAGTGCGAAGCAGCCACAAAGCACAGGGAGATCAGCTCGGTGCTTATTGACCACCTAGAGGAGTGGGATAGGGAGGGTGGGAGGGAGACGCAAGAGGGAGGGGATATGGGGATATATGTATATGTATAGCTGATTCACTCTGTTGTACAGCAGAAACACAGCATTGTAAAGCAATTATACTCCAATAAAGATGTTAAAAAATAAAATTTAGGGCTTCCCTGGTGGCACAGTGGTTGAGAGTCCACCTGCCGATGCAGGGGACACGGGTTTGTGCCCTGGTCCGGGAAGATCCCACATGCCACGGAGCAGCTGAGCCCGTGAGCCATGGCCGCTGAGCCTGCGCGTCCGGAGCCTTTGCTCCGCAACAGGAGAGGCCACAACAGTGAGAGGCCCGCGTACCGCAAAAAAAATAAATAAATAAAATTTAAAACAAAGAGCTGGCTGAGTTTTCCTTGACAGCACCAGCTCGCTTGTTTACATAACTGCTGTTACCAGCAGACCACTGGGTATGCAGTAAGTGCTCTTTTCCTACACTTCTTAACCAGTGTTCTGGTTAAGGTCAGAAAAAGCTCTGCAGGGTAAAGTGGCTGTGTGAATAATGATCCACCTTAATCTTATTTGAACATAATGTCTCATTTCATGACAGAAAAGTTTTACCACTGTCTTAAGTCATAATGTAATGTTCATCCTCTTAAAAAAAAAAAAAATCCAAGGTAATCCAAAAAAAAACACCTCTCACATTTAAACAATATTGATCTCCAAGGAGTTCTCAGATCTAAACATACGTTATTTAATAATTCATTATAATCTCCCTGTGAAGAGGTAGATAAGCCTTTTTCGTAAAAACCAAAGTGAAACCCCTCATTACCACCCCACTCTATCTACAGGAACTGTCTGAGTAAACCACGTACATATCTAAATTATAAAATTTTATTCTAAAAGTGCAGTTTATTGCTTTCAAGGGCACACAATAATTAGAAGTAGACTAAGTGTTGCCTAGCAGAATTCCTTAGGATAATTAGTTTAATGAATAGGCAAGGATGTTTTCTAATTAGCAGGTCAGCTGTTTCTACATAAGTAAGTGCTTCTATAGTAGCTGAGAGAACTTAAAACTGTTTGCTCTTTTGAATATTCTCTCAGTTGTCTTGCTTATATTATTAATTTTTGTCCCTTTCTTCTCATCAACACACAGGGAAGATTCAGCTGACCTCCAGTCCTAAGTATCACCCCTTACAAGTTAGCAAGGTTTAACACCCCTTACAAGTTAGCAAGGAGAACTGGTACATAGGCTCCCCAGTAAAAGCTGAAAGCCATTCCACATGCCACTTAGCCATTACCGCTAATGCCCACCAGCCTGCTGACCCTAGAAATGGAAAGAAAATTAATCTAGACACTTCAGGATGCATCACCTTTCTCTAAAAAGCAAGCGCTTTAAAGCCCTGGCCAAGGTTTTCCAGCTTTCAGTCCTTGTTAACCTATGTGCTTGCAATTATTTCTCTGATCCATATAATGCTCATTTTGCTTCTGCAGAATCTTTTGACCTACTTAACAGCAAAGTATAAGCATCCACTTTTAACTTATTTCTCGATAGTTGGTATCAAAAAAGTTTAACTTATTTGTCATCGTATCCTGGTTTTCAGGTATAGCTATCTCAAGAGACAAGAATCAAAGCAGACTATTCCCTTGAAAGAAAGGGCCTTATTGAAAGGGGAGCTGGGAACCCACTGCCCAACAAAAGTCAAGGGGATACTCCTGACTCCCCTGTGGTTATCAAAAACCTATCTACACAAGGGGACAAGGAGACTTTAAGAAAAAAGTTCTTCCTGAATCTCCCCATTCAATGCCCACCACCCTGGTGAAAGCCAGCATCCTCAAATGTGTTGTCACCCTGGGCCCCGAGCATCTCGCATAATCTGCCTGGCTGCTTGGACAGGTTAAAACAAAATGGAAGGTCAGCAAATATCATGTTCGAAATACCATGACTGGGGCAGTACTGGATGCAAATATAATGGCTGTAGCCACCTACAAGTGTCAAGCACAGTGCCAGCCCGTGAGGAGGTTACAGACTGCTGGAGAAAAAAACCCAAAACATACAAACAACAGTATGAGCGCTAATTAACAACTTCAGCAGCTACAGAAAACAATCATGTCAGTTGTTGATTGATCAAAAACAAACCACACGGTCAGTATGAGGGAAGTTTCGGCAGGGGGCAGAGGCTGTGGGGACCATGAACAGCGTCCTGAGTATGCTGAAGGCTGGGTGAAACTGCGACTACTAGAATTTCCCAAGCACTGGAGAGAACAGAAAGTTTGTGTGGGGACCAATGGTTGGGTTCCTGACGGGTAGGAGGTGGAGACAATGCTGGGAGGTGGGCTGAAGTGTGAAAATGAAGCGCCGCCCCAAAGCCGGCAAAAGAACCGCTCCTCAAGGCACGGGAACCCACCAAGGGCATTTGGGCAGGAGGGTGATAGGATCAAAGCTGTGACTTAGAAACTTAATCTGGCAGCCACTGTGTTTAGAGAAGAGAAACAAAATGTCACAGCAGGCTCCTGTGAGATCTCCTAATTGGCCTTCCTTCCCTTCAAAGCCAGACTTACACACCACCTACAGATTTTCTTTTAAAGGACATTTTTCATAGATCACACTCCCTATTTCTGTCCATTCCCTCTCCCTATATCCTTACTTCTAATAGGATAAAGCCCAGATTTCTCATGCTGGTCTACCAGATCCATCACAGTCCAGTTCCAGCTAACCTTTTCAACTCACAGGTCTCCCACCATAACATGTGGATTTCCACCTCTCACATGTTTACCATGGGGCCACCATTTACCACTCAACACCCTCCCCCAAACCTTCTCCACATGCCTAGGGTCTCATCTTTCCCAGATCTTGGGCTCTACTTCCTCTGATCTCACAGTGCACTGCTGACTCACCCACTGGGCCTGTCACCTTGGAGTTGACAATGGGCTCCTTTATCATTCTGGTCTATTTTGTCTCCCTATAGACTATGGCATCCTAGCAACATTCTGAACATGGTGGACACTCAGTAAGCAATGGTGATGCTGACAATGAAGAGGAGGAAGAGGAAGGTGATTACCATTTACAGGAGACCACTGCAGTGATCCAAGTGTACAGATCATGGGCATGAATAGAACTAAAAAGATTTTAAAACATATTGGAAAGAATGAAGATGACCTAAATGGGAAGGAAATCCAAAAAAGAGGGGATATATGTATACGTATAGCTGATTCACTTTGCTGTACAGTAGAAACTAACACAACAGTGTAAAGCAACTATACTCCAATAAAAATTAAAAATAAAATAAAATGTGGTCATAGAAACAAAGAATGAAGAGAAATGAAATAAATTATTGAGACATGGGTGGTAAGGGAGACAGAACAAAAATGACTCTGAGACTCCAAGCCTGAGAAATCACAAAGAATGATCAACTAGCACCTAGCACACGGTGGGAACTCAACAGTTACTGGGGAAAGAAAAAGGAAGGAAGGAGGGAGGTGACGAGCCTGTGTATCATGAGGGAGAGCTCAGGCAAGTTAAATGTGAGCTGCTAGTGAGGCCTCAAGATGGAAATGTAGGATGGAGGTTCAGAGACAGCTTAGGCTCAAGTTCTGGGTTTAGAGTTATCTGTCCAGGCAACTATTCAAAGCTGCAGATGGAAATTACATCTCTGAGGAAGAAAGGAAGAGAAAGAACAGAGGACCTAGGAGATACAGGAACCATAAAAAAAAATCCTTCCAGGGAACACAGGGACAGGAGGTGGTGCTGGATAACAGAGCATTGGAAAATCAAACGAGGGCACAGTTTTAAGAAAGAGAGTAGTCAAGGGTATCCCATGAAACAGACTAGTCGAAGAAGAATGAACAGCTTTCTCTCAGCAAACAGCTCAAATGCCACCTCTTCCAAGAAGCCTACCCTGATCACCCATCAGAAGGCTCTTTCCTTCTCTGACCCGTCATCCACATCTATTAAGGCACATCTCCCTTCTACCAAGTATGAGCAGCATTATTTAAGTCCCCTTATTTCCCCTCCTGAAGGATCTAACAGAGGCTTGAATATATGGGTACTCGCTAAATTTCTGTGGAGTACTCCTGTACTCCTGCGTATGCTTTTCTGGAATTACTGCCTGAACCCAGTTTATGAATGTGTGCCTATAAAACTAAATCACAAATCATTTGGGATTTATCTGTTCTCACACTCACCAACTGCAATTCAAAGCAATTCCAGAACACACAACACCTGTAAGCATTCTCACTTTTTAGCCCATATTTCAAGGACAGTAAAGACGGGAAATTTTTCACAAAGCCGTTTGCAATTAAACATAACCTAAGCTTATAAAGTTATGTATTCCCATTGTCTTTTACTTTCTTGTAAACAAACCAAATCTCTTGCAATTTCTCAACTTCTTGTTTTGTTGAGGTTTTTTGTTTGTTTGTTTTTAATGTACCAAACAACTTCAAAGGTAACCGCCTCAAAAACAATTCCATGATAAGAAGCAGAACTTACGTTCCTGCAGCAAGCTGTAGCTGGGCATTTTTATAGCGGTTAAATCACGAACAAAAAGCAAAAAGTGCCACTTAGAAAATTAAAGAATCAGAGTCTGAGAATGCTCCATTCTGCAAGTAGAAAAACACATTAGCCACAAGACCTTTAGAAAGCCTTAACCCAACAATCAAAGACACAGCCGCTGAACACTCCTTATGTTCTCTCTTCTTTTATAGCCTAGTTTCTTGTGAGAATAGGCTACATTTTTTACTGCAATTTCTGCCTTGAATTCATATGCCAAATCATTATGAGCCGGCTGCTGCCCATCCCACCATCCCACTCCATTGAAATTGCTCTCGACCACACACCAATGGCTTTCCAGTTACAAAGTGAACTGTCAGGCCCTATCCTGCTTGAGCTTCCATGGCATTTGTCACTGTCACGCACTCCCTTCTTAAACTCTTGCTTCCATAGAACGCACACTCTCCTGCTTCTCTTCACACCTCTTTCTACTCCAGCCCCGTTAAGTGTGGTTGGGAGGGCCCAGAGCTCTGTCCTTGGCACTCTCTACTCTATCCTCACACTCCTCCTGGGTGATCTCACTGACTCCCTGATGGACCCACTGATGACTCCCAAACCTCTCTCCAGGGAAATCCTCTTGCATTTCAAACCCATGCTTCTGTCCATACAGCAGTCCCTTGGGCACTGAAAGTTCCACAAAGCCAAAACTGAAATCACCTTCCTCCCAAACCTGATTTCTTTATTTTGAACATCTCTATTGGAGTACAATTGCTTTACAATGGTGTGTTACTTTCTGCTGTATAACAAAGTGAAGCAGCTATACATATACATATATCCCCATAACCCCCCCTCTGACATCTCCCTCCCACCCTTCCTATCCCACCCCTCTAGGTGGTCACAAAGCACCAGCTGATCTCCCTATGCGGCTGCTTCCCACTGTCTATTTTATGTTTGGTAGTGTATATATGTCCATGCCACTCTCTCACTTCGTCCCAGCTTACCCTTCCCCCTCTCCGTGTCCTCAAGTCCATTCTCTACATCTGAGTCTTTATTCCTGTCCTACTCCTAGGTTCTTCAGAACCATTTTTTTTTTATTCCATATATATGTGTTAGCATATGGTATTTGTTTTCCTCTTTCTGACTTACTTCACTCTGTATGACAGACTCTAGGTCCATCCACCTCACTACAAATAACTCAATATCATTTCTTTTTATGGTTGAGTAATATTCCATTGTATACATGTGCCACATCTTCTGTATCCACTCATCTGTCGATGGACACTTAGGTTGCTTCCATGTCCTGGCTATTGTAAATAGTGCTGCAATGAACATTGTGGTACATGACTCTTTTTGAATTATGGTTTTCTCAGGGTATATGCCCAGTAGTGGGATTGCTAGGTCATATGGTAGTTCTATTTGTAGTTTTTTAAGGAACCTCCATACTGCTCTCCACAATGGCTGCATCAATTTACATTCCCACCAACAGTGCAAGAGGGTTCCCTTTTCTCCACACCCTCTCCAGCATTTACTGTTTGTAGATTTTTTGGTGATGGCCATTCTGACCATGTGAGGTGATACCTCATTGTAGTTTTGATTTGCATTTCTCTAATGATTAATGTTGTTGAGCATCCTTTCATCTGTTTGTTGGCAATCTGTATATCTTCTTAGGAGAAATGTCTATTTAGGTCTTCTGCCCATTTTTGGTGGGTTGTTTTTTAGATATTGAGCTGCATGCCTGTATATTTTGGAGATTAATCCTTCGTCAGTTGCTTCATTTGCAAATATTTTCTCCCATTCTGAGAGTTGTCTTTTCGTCTTGTTTATGGTTTCCTTTGCTATGCAAAAGCTTTTAAGTTTCATTAGGTCCCATTTGTTTATTTTTGTTTTTATTTCCCTTTCTCTAGGAGGTGGGTCAAAAAGGATCTTGCTGTGATTTATGTGATAGACTGTTCTGCCAATGTTTTCCTCTAAGAGTTTTATAGTGTCTGGCCTTACAGTTAGGCTCTAATCTATCTGGAGTTTATTTTTGTGTATGGTGTTAGGGAGTGCTCTAGTTTCATTCTTTTTCATGTAGCTGTCCAGTTTTCCCAGCACCACTTATTGAAGAGGCTGTCTTTTCTCCATTGATGGCCCGTCTCCAGGCCCACCTCCCCACCACCTCCAAGTCCCAGGCCAGGCTTCCTGCTGCTCATATAGGCCTTGTTCCCCTTGCAGCTGATTCTCTCATCCCAGCTCTCCCGGCCCTGCTGCTGCCAGCTCAAACCCACCCTCTCTCCTCTCCCTCTCATCCTCTTCCTACCTCACTCCATCAACCGTCTGACCACCTCTTGTCCACTGTAGCCCGCAAAATCTGGGCTCTATTGGGGTGGGGAAGGGGGAGAGGGATTCGCCTCTTGTCCTGATACTTTTATTTACTCAGGGCAGATAGGGTCTGCTTTGAATGGTTAAAAACTACCTGAACGTGATAAGACACAGACCCTGGAAATAATCAGATTTTCCTTGGGAAACTGAACCAGCCTCAATATTTGGGGAGGAGCAGGGAGGGAGGGGGTTGGAATGAGCCTGGCAAGAAGCTTGAAACTCTCACCAGCCCACAATTTTGGCTGTTTCTGAACAACCCACTGTATCCTAGAAATGTCCGAGCATGCTTCATTTGCTTGCCAAGGCCCAAAGGAATCTGAACGTGATCCTAAGAGGGCCCATCCTGTCCAAGCCATCAACTGAATGCAAGGAATGGATAGCTATTTCTCTAGACAATGTTTTAGGTCATCCCTCAATGAATACATATCTAACATATGGCAATTAACCATACTTATATGTTTCATAAATTAAGAACATGAGTGGCAGAAGGAACTCTAGTGATATTCCATTTTGCTAATCAGGAAATGGAAGCACAGAAAGCTACTACCCTACTAAATCTTAGGAGACAGCACCGAAAGCAATCCCCTTCAAAAAACCAAAAAAGAGAAACTCCTAAAAAGTAGATGCAAATCCCAAATGGAATGCCTCATAAGTCCACTGATTTTCATTACACAACTGATTTTCAGTCAAACTTATGCGGGAAGAAAATCAGTCCAGGGAGCAGAGTAAGTTGGGCAGGGTAGCTGCCAAGAAGTGGGACTGATAAAGATTCACCAAGAAGAGGACACATTCACTTGAGTGCATGACCATATATAAGAACACCTCAAGGGTATAAGTACTAATGATTTTGTAGTAAGTTTGGCTGTATGATGTCAAGAACTTTTCAGTACTTTTTACAAAACACCAAAGTTTTCCCCATTGCCCTCAAGGCGGCAAATCTCTGCTCAGAGCTCCAAGAACCTGCAAATGGCAGAAGCCAAGGCGGCTGAGGCTGAGGCCAAGTCATTCCAGAAATCATGGACAGCTTGCAGACAACTTGAAGCTGCTCTCTGCTACCACTGGGACCAAAATATAAGTGCCTTTATCCCCCATTTTCTATTGTTTTTTCACCTGTGGTTCCCTTCACATTCAATTTCCTTCCTGTCAATGCAAATTCTGTTTCTCACTCAGGGCCTGTTTAACTCCCACCTACATTCCGAAACTTCTTTGGAAAACACTACCTGTTACCCCCGTCCCTTCTGAACACTAACTACCACTTTCTTCAAACAGTAGCACTTAAATTTCTGTTGAATTTGGTTCTTTGTGGGGTTTTTTTAAACTCTTATAAGTAAGTATTTACTGTTGAAAAGTTAGAAAATACAAATAAGCAAAACAGAAGTCAGCACCCAGAGACATTTAGGTACATATCCTTCAGACAAGTTTGTGTTTGTTTTTACAAAAACAACAGCACTCTGAATCTTCCACATAATAATGCCACCATTCCACGTCAATATGCTCTCTAATGAAACCATGTAAAGACTGCTCAACCTTCCACTTTAAGCAAATCATACAACATACCTAACAAATGGTCGTTTCCTACTTTAGGCTGTTATGAACAACCTTGCAATGAAGATACTGCCTTAAAATATATTTATGTGTATATTTGTCTGATGGTTTCCTTAAATTATTAGAAATGGAAGTGCTAAGTCAAAAGACATGCAGCCCACCACCATCCTGCTTTTTAGGTCTTTTTATTCATAGTGCCAATTTATCCTCCAAAAAGGTTATTCCAAATTACTCTCCATTTTATCCATCATTCAAAAAATATTTATTTTGTGCCTAATTTGCGCTAGGCTCTATCAACACAATCATTATCAACATGACAGACACAGTTCCTGCCCTCATGGAGCATACAACTTAAAGGAAGAGACAGAGACCCCACATACCTCATCACAAATTCTTCATTATAAGCAGAGGTAAGCTTAGAAGGAAAAGTTCACGGTTTTTCAAATATCACAGGAATTTTAGAAGAACCTGATAGAGCCTGAAGGGTCCGGAAGAGCTTCCACAGGAAGAATGGTTCTGAGTTGGACCTAAAGTTTTCTGTTGTAAATCCTGTGAAACCAGGTTGTAAAGAACCCTGGATAAAATATTCTAAGCAAAGGGAGCAGCATGGACAAAGCCCCTGAGAAGGGAAGGAACATGACCAATTTGAAAAAATGTAAGCAGCTCACTGTAGCTGAGGCACAGAGAGATAGTGAAAAGAGTAAGGCAGGGCCAGACCACACAAGCCCTCCACAGCAGCAAACTTTTCCCAGCTGGCAAGGCCAACTTTTCCCAGCTGGCAAGGCCAACTTTCAATAGCCATGGGCCAGAACAGTCACATGGCAGTCAAAGCCTAGAGAACTAACAACTGAAGAATGACACAATACCAGAAAAATGGATGTAAATAAACTTACCCTGAATAAGGAATGCACTTTCAAGCTGCTCTAGAACTTTTAAACTTACAATGTTAGGCCACGTACTTTCTAACACTATAATCAGCTAAATACATAGAATAGTTGCTGTCTAAAATATCTGCATGTCCACAGAAAGCAAAACACATAAATTCCTTGACTTTAATATGTAATATGACAAGACTAAGTCAACTAAAAAGTGTTTAAGTTTGTCAGAAAAATTTCATATCCGTATTTTATTGAATGCAAAAAACATAAATGTTACTCAAGGTCCTAGTCTGGATTAAAAAACTACTCCCATAATCTTTCAATGACTGTATTTAGTCAAATTTTCTTTATTCCAACTTAGATTTTCTTATAGAGATAATTTTCCACATAAATAAGAATTAAAATCAGTGTTTTAATATTTTTTTAAATAAAAAGTTAAAAGACATCAAGTATTCCTTTTGCAGTGTTTTTATTCATCCTTGTAGATACGCAATTATCATAATTTACAGGACGTTTTTTAGTAATTAATTGGACTATAAGAAAAACCATACAGAAAGTTTGTACCACAAAATTATGCCCCTAAGGGATTAGGATCCTCAGTAACAGAGAAATAAAGAAGCTCAAAAGGGTCACTGCTCAGCAACCTCTGGTAACTAAAGAAAGCAGAACACAATCTGCTATTTGTGGAAATGAGACTTCATAAAAATATCTTTCAAATATTCCCTATTACAAAAGGGAACGCCTATTAAAATGCCATTGTTTATTCTATATAAAATATTCTTTCTAATCCCTCAAAAGCTTTTTTTTTTGCTTTAAGATTAAAGGCCATATCCCTAAGATACACTTTGTGAAAATTATCTCAATACAAGGTCCAAAGATTTCCATTATTTACTGTCCTTACTCAAAATCACCTGCATGTACCAGATGCAATTTTCTAAACTTCATCATTGATGAGCCTATTCCAAAGCAGAATTCTTCAGCAATACACAAGACACAGGCTAAAACAGTCCTCACAGTTATACTTTAAAATAGATATATTCAAAATATAAAAATAATAATTCTCCAGACCATTATTTTTCCTAACAACTAAACCCTAAATTAAAAGAAAAAAAAAAAAATTGGAGGTTTTCAAACCAATGATGTGTGCAGCCCATTCTCATGACACAGTCATTTAAACTTCTCACCTGCAAAACACAATGCAATACATTATCAAAAAAGGGAGGAAAAAAAACATGAAACCCCATTATTACAAAATGAAAACCATAACCACTATAAAACATGCAGTGCCAAATATTAAGTTACACATTTTGCTGGATAATCTTTTTACTCCTCTTGATCATAAAAGTAATAGAGGATCGACTTAGAAAATTTGGAAAATATAGAAACACCAAGAAAAAAATAAACTCTTCTAACCCTACCATTCAAATGGAATTGTTAGTATTGGGGATTTTTCTTTCAGCATTTTTTCTTTTATATATAAGTAATGGATTTAAGAAATACACATGCCTACATACTTTTTCTTGAATAAAACTGGGACATTATATTTGCATTTTTACCTTTTGTTTACTTAACACATGGCATGTTGAGTATCTCTGACTTCAAAAATCCTTCTTAAACATGATTTTAACAGCATTTGTTTATAGTAGAATTACTATGTGAAAAGGGAATTTGAGATAGCCAAGAATCAAGCCCCAGAAAACACGGCCTTGTTCTACCAGATTTTAACCTACTCAAAATTCATAAAACTTACAGTCAGGTGGTATATATTTACAAATAAATTTTTTAAATCATAAAAAATACAATGTCTAAAAAACTAGAAATAACAAGAAATAGAATCACTACTATGCTTTAGCATGCACTCATGGAAAAAATTAATTTAACTTAAACACTAGATACTTTAATCTGTTGCAAGTGAGTCAGAGAACACATAATGGCATGTTAGTACCAGGAGAAAATAAAAGATTATCTCAACTAGTTAAGAAAAAGAAAATACGAGAAAGAATGGAAGGGTGAGCCCAGCACAGGAAGTCAGGACAAAGACCTTTCCTCCAATAAATTACAAATACTGCAGGTCTCTCTCTCTCTCCTCTCAGAAGGCAAGTTAAAGCTCAATTTGTTCTTTATTTCCTTCATTTTTTTTTTTTTTGCGGTACGTGGGCCTCTCACCGTTGTGGCCTCTCCCGTTGCGGAGCACAGGCTCCGGACGTGCAGGCTCAGTGGCCATGGCTCACGGGCCCAGCCGCTCCGCGGCATGTGGGATCTTCCCAGACCGGGGCACGAACCCGTATCTCCTGCATCGGCAGGCGGACTCTCAACCACTGTGCCACCAGGGAAGCCCTATCTCCTTCATTTTAACCTTTGATATCCACCCTTTAAAATTTTTCTAACACAAAGAAAAATTATGTTACAGTAGTTCCAGAGATAAGTGTTGGCTCTCAAAACTTAAGAAAAAGACTAATTTCTTAAATGTCTAAACCCAATATCTTGAAATAAAATGCTACTGTTTTAAGATTTTCATAATAAAGAAAAATTTTCTTTCTTTCAATACTTACTCTGCATGAGAAAGTTTTATTTCTTCCCTTTGTCTTGCAGAATAATTTAGGTTCCCACCTAAAATACAAATAAGCATAGAATCTTTTCAACACAACTATCGTAAGAAAAATTCAAACATGCACATGCATACACACACACATACAAATGTGCAGCCCCCGCTCGCCACAACTAGAGAAAGCCTGAGTGCAGCAGCAAAGACCCAACGCAGCCAAAAATAAAAATAAAAATAAAATAAAATTAATTTAATTTAATTTAAAAAAAAAAAAAAAAGATGATCCACTGTGGTTTAAGAAGAAACTACCTGAACTTCTACTTACCTTGGGCACGATTCACCAAGTAGAGTAAGACCACAGATAAAAGTGAGACTGGAAATGAAAAAAAATAAGGTCCTTAAAAACATGTACTTTTTCCCAATGATTCCTATGTAATCATAATTACAAAGTAAAGCTTAGAAAATCAAATCTTTATTAACTAGCATTTAAAAATGAAAACACTCTTCACATTATTTTCCAAAAAGCAGTAAGTTACCCACCATTTTCTCCATGAGAAATATATTTTTAAAACCTGAGCCCAGGGATGGTAGGGACAGAAAAAGAGAAACTGAGACCCCTCTGCCCCCAGGAGAAGGGGCCAACCCACCCACGGATCATTTCTCTTTCCTCTCCCTTTGTAATGCTGGTAGTTCCCAGTACTTTCCCAAAACCCTGCCAGCTGCTAGACTGTTTATGTTTTTACAGAGAGCCAAATAGAAGTAATCCTTTGGGGGTTTTAGGTCTGAAAACACCATGTTCATTTTACAAATTAACCAAATATTAAAATGTGATCATTAAACTCCCAGAAACCCAGACCAGTAAAGGCCTCAGAAAGTCAGGTACTTGGCTTTTCACTTTAACAAGTGTGGCACACTTAACTTACTATACCTCAACAAAAACCTTTTTAAATGGAATGGTGTTTCGTTTGAGAACCAAATTTATAAGGAACCACTGACTGAGATTAAACCACACGTTGCATCATCAAAAATAGACAAAAACACTTTCACAGCCTAGTACTATGAATTCGTATATGGCCCACTATTTAAGAATATATATATATATATTTTTTTTTTTTTTTTTTTTTTTTTTTTCTTGCGTTATGCGGGCCTCTCACTGTTGTGGCCTCTCCCATTTGCGGAGCACAGGCTCCGGACGCGCAGGCTCAGTGGCCATGGCTCACGGGCCCAGCCGCTCCGCGGCATGTGGGATCCTCCCGAAACGGGGCACGAACCCGCATCTCCTGCATCGGCAGGCGGACTCTCAAGCACTGCGCCACCAGGGAAGCCCTAAGAATATATTTTTAAAATTTGATGTGCTAATTTCTAAAATTATGAGATAATAAAATGCATTCAGGCTATTATTCATAAGCAATCATCTGCAAATACCACACCTCAAGTATAGACAGTCTTTATTCATGTAAATGAAAATGAAGTCAGATAAAATCATTACTCGGGCTTGCCATTTTAAACACAATTTATCGAAGCATAAAAGACATCTGATATGTGAACATTTTTTTTCAGATGAACACAATTGATGTGTAAGGCAAACACAGTGAAAAAATACTGATTTATTTTTGTAGTTTTCAGCAGTTTCCTAATGCTTCCTATTTTTAACCAATGAATCATTACAGGTAAAAATTAAATAACAGGACTAAGAATAAAAACAATTCAAAATAGACTAATAAATAAACAATGAGTGCTCACACCTAAGCCACACTAATGTCTACACATTCACACCAGGGACATACTCAGGACCCTTCAAATGGTTCCACTCTAAAGAGGAAAGTGTTTTTTAACAACCATAAATATTTATAAAACAGACAAGATGAGTATGGGATCTGGGTGGCCTGTTCTGTATGGCTTTTTTCACTAAGGATGTTTTTAATGTTCACTGATATTGTAACATGTATCCATACTACATTCTTTTTTCCATTATAATTAAAAATATATAACATGATATTTACCATTAAAAATAAACATAAATATTTAGAACAGAATATGGATCAGATTCCATTGCTGCCTTTAAGAACAGGAATCTCCTGAAAAATTCCTGTGAATCTTCAGAAAACTAAAAAGTCACCAGCTGAGAAACTGATGCACAGGCTAAGAATTAGGCAAATCTGAATGATACATCTTAGTGATTTGGTTTAAAAAAGGGGGAAAAAGAACAATAACAACAAAAACCTAAAAGTATAAACGAGAACATTCTGCTGCATATTAAAAGAAATTAAATGTTGCCAGGTGGCGCACTTACAAGAAACACAGGCAATGAAGAAAACTTCTAAAAACAGATATCCCCAAGTATCCAATATCATGCCAGCAATGATGGAAATGACTGCCAACCCAAGATTCTGAATGGACTGCATGCTACAATTTAAGAAATTAAAAAAAAAAAACATTTCAATTCTAAAGTCTTCACACACAGAGTACCAATTCACTATAAATATTAGTATCTATAAACCACATACTATTAGTGTTAAGAGGGTTTTCAACCAGGAATGACCTGATTAGATTTGTTTCTTTAATCCCATGACTGTTTCCACTACTAAACTTTAGGCTCAAAGGCAAGGGAGCTTGCCTTAGCAAGTATAGTCTAAACTCAACACCAATCCAATATCATGCCAGCAATGATGGAAATGACTGCCAACCCAAGATTCTGAATGGACTGCATGCTACAATTTAAGAAATTAAAAAAAAAAAACATTTCAATTCTAAAGTCTTCACACACAGAGTACCAATTCACTATAAATATTAGTATCTATAAACCACATACTATTAGTGTTAAGAGGGTTTTCAACCAGGAATGACCTGATTAGATTTGTTTCTTTAATCCCATGACTGTTTCCACTACTAAACTTTAGGCTCAAAGGCAAGGGAGCTTGCCTTAGCAAGTATAGTCTAAACTCAACACCTTCCTGCTGCATGAATCCAAGGGCTAAGTG
>NW_006780658.1:560713-588463 GCF_000442215.2 Lipotes vexillifer | reverse complement strand
CCTGCTGAATGAATCCAAGGGCTAAGTGAATACCAGAGATGTGGTTTCCCTGTTCGACCTTTTGTGCTAGAGATTGGAACTCAACTTCTCACTAAGAAGCCTTCAGATAAATGGGCCGTGGGATGGTCACGTCAGCAATGACCTCTCATGGGATAGCTTATCTCCAGCTCTCTTGCTGGAGGCTCAGAGCATTTTTTTTGCCACAATAATAATACAAATAGATTAACTGATTTTCTGGTTATTTCCAGGTTCAGAGCTGTTCCAAAAGCCTGAAGATTAGGACTAGATTCAGGAGACCTGGAGTTTTATAAGATAATTAAATTGACACAGCAGAGAGAGACATTATATGATCCACAGTGCAAACACTTACAAGCCATATGCAGTTCCCAGCTGATGTTCGGGAACTACAAACGCCACCATTGGCCACAATGCACAGGCAAGCAATGAGTAGGAGAGTCCCAGGAGACACTATTGAAATCAATACGGAATAAAGAAGTCTTATATTTACCAAAAGGTGATTTTCTTTTGATGCAGATTAGCAAGAGTGACATAGTAACTAATATATGAATATCCATGCAAATTGTGTTGCAAAATAATTAGGCTAAAAACTCATATTCAACACAAAATGGTCTTGGGCCTCTCTAACAGTATCCCTCTAGGGACAAGATACACACAACACTATCTTAACCATTTTATATTATATGAATACATAACTGGCTGGGCCCAGGGTGCAGGCAAAGACCAAACAAGAAAATAAAGCTAATTTTCAAAAAGTCATTACCAGTGTTTCAGGCAAGCTAATTTCCCAGTATTCATTAAGAATTACAAATTAAGCAATCAAGGTAACATCATGCCAACAGTCCATTATCTTACTTCTGGGTCATCACCACCCAACTGGAGAGCCAAGCAGAGGACCAACAACAATCACTGCTTGATAAACATCACCTAATGCTAACTTTTTCTTCAATTAAAGAAGAAACCTTATGATTTAAGTTAAAATAAGATCATTTATCAGATTGGCAACAATTAAAATAATGCCAACGTCTAACAATGGCAAGGATACTAAAAAACAAACACATTCATGTATTATTGGTAAAGCTATAAATGGGTAGAAAGTTATTAGAGGAGAGGTTTCACAGTATCTATCAAAATGTTAACTGTGCAAAGCCTCTGCTCTAGCATTTCTACTTCTAGGAATCTGTCCTAGAGAATTCTAATGAAGTGCACAAATATATATGTTCAAGATATTCTTTTATTAACAGGTAAGAAATGCCAGCACTTTGGCCTATGGTCTTAAAAATGACATCCTGAAGAGTAATTACAAAAACTTGATGAATTCATTATTACTTTTTGACCTACTAAAAGTCAAAGACAAAAGAACGCGAAATCATGGATACTGGGTTGACAGATGTTTTTGCCAGCTATGATGGAATGACTTCTTTTAACAAAGTACTGAAAAATAAATGGAACTAATAAGCACTGGGCTTTTATAAGACTATTTTATTTCAAATTCTATAGCAGCATTGAGGGTACTATTATATAGGCCAAATGAAATCAAAAACATCTTATGCATTAATGATTAATATTTATATACCTTAAAAATAGCTATTCTGTAGAAACTGAAATTGTCATTGCTTTTCCCACTGTCACAAGCACTACTATCAGAAGAGCTGAGCGTTAGCTTCTGATACGTGCTGCACAGAGTCCTCCCTGAAGCCCTGAGCCCCCCAGGTGTTCGCAGCGACTTTACCATAGCAATCCAAGGGTTCCACAGAGTGAAGGCCAGCATCATGTGGGAAGCAAGAGTGGTCACCACTGCACACAGAACCCAGATGATGTTCTTTCCTGTTTTATCCACCAGAAGCCCAAATACTGGGGACATGGGAGCTGATATTACATATACAATACTGCCCAGAAAATATAAAAGATATTTAATAAAATATATCACAGGAAAAAAAAATTAAAAATCCAGAAAGTCCTAAATCCTACAATGATTAGGTAAAGCAAACCCTAGCTCATTTAATTTAACATCCTTCTAAAATGGTCAGCAGTAAATAGAAATATAAAGATATAAACAGTGGTCCAAGACTTCTTTGGTTTTCCCTTAATGCAAAGATGGCCATTCAGGATCAAGACCCAAGACAGACTTTGTTTCACACTGTAGATGTTAGTTCACATACGTCTTTTCTGTCTCTTATAACATCGGGTTATAATTAAAGACCCACAATAAGCACACAGTAAGTAAGCACTTACAGAATTAATGGAATACCTGTTAATAGCACTCGCTGCCTGGGAGGAAAATCCAAATTTCTCTGTAAAGAAAACTCTAAAATAAAAAGAGAGAGGGAAAAAAAAAACAGATACTTTAGAAAGAACTATTCTGTTTTTTAAAAATAAAGGCAAAATAAAACTGAATAAAAATAAGTTTAGTCAACTTTCCCTTCTTTATACTGTTTTCCCACCTTATTTGATATCCATCTTCGAGCAACTGGCTAAAGGTTTAGTATTTACGTAAGTACTTCACCAACTAAATAAAATATATCGATACCTATTTTTTCCTCTTTTACGTGTACAGCAAACAATACACACAAATTTTCAGAAACCCAAATGTATTACTACAAGGAATTAAGATGGCTTCTTTTCCTTAGAAGCAATACTGGACGGGTTCTTTGCTAAATAATGCATAAGGCTCTTGTCTCAAACTGTAAAATGACAGCCTGAATTTAAAGGTTATAATTACAAAGATGCATCTCAACAAACACACTCATACTCACACTGTTTAAGTACTCTGCCCTGTTTGGGCAAGTACTCTACTCTGTTTAAGTAGCTGCCCATGAAAACTGAGAGAAGGTAGAAGATAAAGCAAAGAAGAATTTGATTTAAACCCTGAATTTGAGTCTGGCAGAAACGCAGTCCTAACAAATGGAGATACGCCCTGTCACTATGAGCTAATGCACTGTCTCCATTCTCAATAAGAGGCTTCCTAACAAAGAAATAAAGAGGAAATAAAAAAAGAATATAAATACAAAATCAAGCATTAAAGTAAATCAATATTATGTATCAAAAACTGTTTTAGGTACTTCTTCAAAAACCTAATACAAGTATTAAAGCAACACTAAACCTTAAGCTAAGAAAATCAGTTGTGTCTCAGGATGTAAAACAATTCCTGTGAATATAAACCATAACAGAGAAGCAAAATTTATACCTTAAAAAAATTACATTTATGTGACTGAATTCTCATTATAATTTAGCCAACAAAAACGGAATGCTAGAGAAGACTCACTTCCCAAGTCCAATGAAAGGAAACACAGCAACATAATAGCCGACACAGATGATAAATATGAGCCACAGGGGGAAGGAGAAGTCCTTCACATCAGTTAACTTGATAACTTCACCTTACAGAAGAAAGGGAAGATGCTGTCAGTGTAATTTTGCATTTCTAAGTCAAGATTATTTTTCTTTTATCATGTGATTAACCTTTGCAATTCAGTTAAAAAATACTTTTCTCAGTAAATCACTAGAACATAGTTTCTCGGATAACCTAAAAAGACAACAGAAAATGCAAAATCTAAGATTAGAATCTACCTTCTTTCTTTCTTCCAGAAACACTCATCACTTTGCAAATATACAAAGTACAATCAAGAATATAAATTCTGCCAAAACCGCTTAAGGGGGAAAAAAAAGTATCCAAAAATTTAGACAAGTGGAAATAGATCTGGAAATAAAAGATTTAAATAAACTATATGCCCATATAAAATTAAAAACATTTTTAAAGTGGAAAAAAAAAGATTTAATAAACATGTATTAAGACTCACTGGGTTTACAACACTACATTAGCAATTTACCTCATTGTAAATTATCTCATAAAGGCCATAATTCCTAAAAGCCTAACTTTTTCTTGCATTTAGACTAACCTGTTTTTCCTTGTTCTTTATGAAGGATTCGTTCTGCTCTCTGATCCAAGTAAGCAAGGGCCAAGGCACAGACTAGTGAAAGAATACATGTTATACCCCCTATAATAAAAAAAAAGAGAGAGATTTTTAAAAGAGAACCAAAATGAAGGTTCCTAAAAGGTAGCACATTACATTAACAGCAAAATACTTAGCAACTTAAAGGCACGGCATCTAGACACATATATGAAAAGCCTACAATTACTAAATCAGGACAGAAGGAAAGGAAGTGCATTGGGAAGCACTCAACGAACAGCAGTCGCTATTACTATTGTATATTATTTCCCGGTAGAAGGTTGGAGATTAGAGGGGAAAGACTAGAACAAACTAGTCTAGTCTTATAATCAGAATATAGACTGAAGAAAGCTGATGACCAGCTAGCAAATTAGTCCTAATTTCTTAATTCAGTCTAAGCACCAATTATTGATGGATGCCAGGGGGAACAAACAGCAAAAGCAAAGTCTGATTCTGTGATCACCTCATGTTCCCTCTGATTCCTTCCCAAGTCTAACTCTTGCTCCTACCCTGTGGCAGCCCCAAGGGCCCCAATCCTCCCACAGCACAGCCCGCTCACTCTCCTTCAGGTATCCAGCATTACTCACTAATGCTGACCTCGTATCATTAAAGTGAATCAGGATAAACGGTGAATAAAGTGTACACTTCTCAAAATTTTTAATAAAAAGAAGCTTAGTAAAGTAAATGACATCTTTAATTGGCTGACATAATATGAAAAACTGCAAAGAGTCGGTAGACGTGGGTTCTACTTCTGGCAGTAAGCTGATTGATCTTGGGCAAGGAATTTAACCTGTCTGGGCTTCAATTTTCCCAAGTGTAAAATCAGAGGCTTTGATCTGATGGCACAGATCTTTTCTGGCTCTGAAATTCTCTAAAATTCTCTAAAATTCTCAAATTCTCCACTGTGGAGAGAACTGGAAGGAATACTGAAGAGAATCTGAAAGTAAGAAAGAGGTTATAAGTGGCAAAGGATTTAATAGGGAGGGGGAGAAAGAAGGGGTCTCTAGACACAAGTTGCCCATCTAGGATTACCTCTCACTGTCCTCCCTTTGCCAGCCTGTACCAAGGAATACAAGGAATAAAAGACGGCACAGAACCTTCAACCCAGCACCCACAGGTCTCCCTAGGGCTCTGCGAGCAGCTCTCCACATCCTGTGGGGCTCAGTTAGACAAATTCACTGCTCAGAGAAGAATCACAGGTGGTAAACCCAGAGAGTATCACGTGCTTCTCAGTGACCCACCCAGCAACCAGCAGAACCCAGCTTTAGCCAACAGAACTTAGGGTCAGAAGCAGCCTATACAGTTTTAGTCCAACACCCACAGTTTTACAGAGAAGAAAACAGTTTTACATAGAAGAGACACAGAGGTTAACTTCCTGTCCAAAATGAGCCAGGACCAGAACCTAGACTCCCGGCTCCCAACTTGGTGGATTTCCCATCACATCCTATCACCTCTGACTTCTATAAAATCTAAGCTCCATGAGCACATGAAATGAATTTGATCAAAAGGAAACAATTCTCCCTTCTGCTACAGACTATTAATGAACACCTTAGAGGTACAAACTCCCTGACTGTTTTCAGAGTTCTCACATACACTCTCATTTGCTCATCACAACAAAACCGAAGCACAGGGACTTCCCTGGTGGTCCAGTGGTTTAAGAATCCACTTTCCAATGCAAGGGACTCAGGTTCAATCCCTGCCAGGGCAACTAAGCCCGTGCACAGCAACTACTGAGCCTGTGCATCACAACTAAAGAGCCCACACGCTCTGGAGCCCATGCGCCACAACTACAGAGCCCATGTGCTCTGGAACCCACATGCCATGACTAGAGAGCCCATGCACCACAACTACTGAGCTTGCACGCTCTGGAGCCCACCACAACTAAAGAGAAGCCCACGTACCACAACTAAGACCCAATGCGGCCAAGAATAAAATAAATAAATATTTTTTAAAATCTATCCTTATTTAGAAAAAAAAAAACCTGAACACATGTGGTGGTACAAGATCGTTATTTTAAGAAAGTGGAAATACAAATGGAGTGAACGATTGCCACTATGTTCACTGTGTCTAATTAGGTCCAAGAACTAGTGAACTGTACAGGCAAAACTATAACCAAGTGGTCTAAGCCCAGTTCCCGTGTTCTTTCCTCCCTGTCACACCATTTCCTATGACAAGCTTTCAGGACAGATAAAAGGTGGGACTTCAGGATTCACTAACCAATAATAAGTGTGACCCCAAGGGCTGTGTGACCAGCAGAACCCAACGAAGCTTCAACCTTAGAATACAGCCATCCCATGAGGTTCATGTTTACTGTACTTCCCTGAAAGAGAAGGAAAAAAAAAATCAACATAGTTTTCATTTCTATCTGTCTTGCTCAGAAAAAAAGGATGTCAGTTAGCTTAGAGAAATAGGTATAATAGGGTTCAGATTAAACAACAGATAATTTTTTTAAAAAACACTACAAGGAAAGAGCTAACAACCTAGGATAAAGCCATAGAGAAGATTACCACACAAAAATGCCAATTTATAGAAAATGCTAGCATTCAAAACAGCACAGTACATCTAGATCTTCCTAGTAGCCTAAACAAAAATGAAACACAAGTTATAAAGTTCACAGGGTACCCAAGACAAAAAGAAACTTTGGCTCATAAAAAGCACAGCTTTTCCTGATCCTGACATCTGAAAAAAAAATTCACCCTCTGGGGCTTCCCTGGTGGCGCAGTGGTTGAGAGTCCGCCTGCAGATGCAGGGGACACGGGTTCATGCCCCGGTCCAGGAGGATCCCACATGCCGCGGAGCGGCTGGGCCAGTGAGCCATGGCCGCTGAGCCTGCGCGCCCGGAGCCTGTGCTCTACAACGGGAGAGGCCACAACAGTGAGAGGCCCGTGTACCACAAAAAAAAAAAAAATTCATCCTCTGATCATCCTTTAGAAGACAGTAATAGTACTACCCTCATTCATTTATTCTTTCATTTAGCAGTTACTGAACCCTGATTACATGCCTGTCACTGTTCTAGTTACTGGGAATAAAATAAAGAACAGAAAAATTTCCAGCTCTCATAGAGAGCAACCCCATTTTAGTGTGGTAGAAAAGGTAAAATATACAGTATATGAAACAGCAATGAGTGCTTCTAAAAAATAAGGAAAAGAAATAAAGCATAGGGGCTTCCCTGGTGGTGCAGTGGTTGAGAGTCCACCTGTCGATGCAGGGGACACGGGTTCGTGCCCCGGTCCGGGAAGATCCCACATGCCACGGAGTGGCTGGGCCCGTGGGCTATGGCCGCCGAGCCTGCGCGTCCGGAGCCTGTGCTCCCCAACGGGAGAGGCCACAACAGTGAGAGGCCCGCGTACCGCAAAAAAAAAAAAATAAATAAATAAATAAAAATAAAGCATACAAGGAGAATAAAAAGGGGTAGAGACCTTGCTGAGAATGTGACTCTGGTTTAAGAACTTGAAGGAAGCTGGGAAGCTACCCGGAAGAACAGCACAGCACTCCAGGCAGAAGGAATAGCCAGTGCACAGGCCCCGAGAGGGAGGCTGCCCGGCATGCTCAAGGCAAGGGGTGTAGAGACTAGAACAGTGTCAATGAAGAAGGGAGAGGATGAGACGAGGTCCCCAGAGAGGAACTTGGTGGGAAAGCGAGCTATTGGTAATAAGAACTTCTGGCTTTTACTCTGCGTGAGATGGGAAGCCATTGGGGTTCTGAGCAGAGAAGTGGCACAACCCCTTACGTTTTAAGACACTCACTTTGGCTGCTATATCCAAAGCAGACTGTAAGTGAGGATGGTGCAGAAGCAAGGACATCAGCTGGGGGCGGCTGCAGTAATGCAGAACAGAAACGATAGGTCTTGGACTGGGGAGACCAGCAGTGGGCACAGTGGGAAGTGGTCGGAATACGGACATATTCTGGTGATAGAGCTAACAGGATTTGCCAATGGAAAATACGTGGAGCGTGTGGGGTTAGGGATGGGGGTAAGGAGTGGTTCAGGGTGACATCAAAGTTTTTGCCCGAGCACCTGGAAGAACAGAGTTGCTCATAACTGAAGATGAGAAAACTTCAGCATGAGCTGGTTTGGAGGACAGTAGGTGAAACATTAAGAGCTGGATTTTGGCTGTGTTGAGTTTGATACGCCTACTAGACATCCAAGTGGAAATGTCAAGGAGGAAGCAGCACATATGGGTGTGGAATTCAGGGGGAAAGGCCTGGACAATATAACTTCAGGAGCAAAGACACGCTATTTAAAACTTCAAAACTAGATAAGATTACCAAGGACGTGAGTGTCAAAAGAAATGAGAGGGTGTCCAATGACCAAACCCACATTTACAGGTTGAGAAGACTGAGGTGGAACCAGCAAGTAGAAGGAGCAGACAGAAGGGCAAGAGGAAAACTATGAGACTGTGGAGTCCTAGAACCCAAGAGAAGAAATCAAGGAAAGGGGAGTGTCAACTGTGCTAACGCTACTGATAAGGAGACAGAAATAAACATGTCCTCAACCATATTCCCACAGCAAATTCAGCAGCAAATCGCACATGGCTATTTCTCACAAAATGTTAGCCAGTGGCATTATTCAGACGCTCATCTGAATAAGGTATAAATGGAGACCTACTGGAAACGTTCCTCAATATCAGCAAAAATACAAGCCCCTCAAAGACATATTGTCTCCATAACCCTTTAATTCTAAAATGCCTAACATGACCTGGCTTAGCAAGTACTCAATAAATATTTGTTGAAATAAGGAGTTTTTAAAAGTAACAAATTACAGAGGAAAATCAAAGGAGTGCTGGACTTCCAACCTCCAGCTAAGACAGGAATAATAAGAAAACTGAAAAGTACACCGCCTGAATGATAACAGTCCAAGGGTCTGAAATCAGACAAACTCACAGTTCAGCCAACAAAAAAATCACGGCGAGGTAAAGGCGAAACCTCTATGATCATTCTGAGTATGTTCAGGGCCAAGAGAAGCACAAAAAAGACTGAACCTCCATCTACCCCAGCAACTCTGTAATGGAGTCCTTTGGTCTCCTGCATGCATCTCACAAGGACCCTCAATACACCAACCAGATCAGAGCCGAGCCTCCCTGGCTGACGGAGAGGTGGCTGCCTGAGATCTGGCCCCCGCCACCTCCTCCTCAGGTCCCCCCACCATTCCCATAACCTCCACCCCGCATCCTAGAAGCCCCTGAGATTCCGTTCTAGAAACTTAGGGCTCCTGGGGATGCAGGAGAATGGATTATAACTGGTTTGTGACCACACAGAAAAGAACGTGAAGATCATTAGTAACCACAATGGCGTCACTGAGAATGAGTCTTGCTCAACTGCTCCTATTTCCTTCTTTTAGAAGTTATTAGATGATGAGATCCACCAGCTGCCACAGACATGCCTTGACTTGCACAAGATACATAAGGAAGTACCAGGGATTTACTTGTGGATAAAATTTAGAAAATGTGGAAAACCACACTAGTCATCGAAGAATTACAAATTAAAATAATGTTTAGGTGTTTCCTATCAAATTGATAAAATGACTTTTTTTTTTTTTTTTTTGCGGTACGCGGGTCTCCCACTGCTGTGGCCTCTCCCGTTGCGGAGCACAGGCTCTGGACGTGCAGGTTCAGCGGACACGGCTCACAGGCCCAGCCACTCCGTGGCATGTGGGATCTTCCCGGACTGGGGCACGAACCCATGTCCCCTGCACCGGCAGGCGGACTCTCAACCACTGCGCCACCAGGGAAGCCCAAAATGACTTTTTTAAAGTACTATCAAAGCTACAATAAAAGGGATCCTCTCATATCTCACAGATGGAGATGTAAACATCTGAGAGGAAAAAGTGGAAATATGTCTCAACAGTCCTAGAAAACCCTAACAAACCCTCTGACTCAGTGACAATTCCATTCCTAGCAAGCTAGCCTCAGGAAATAAACAGAGATGCAGACAAGTTTTGGAGTGTTGCACAACAACTCTATTTATAATACTGGAAAATCAGAAAGAGCCTACATGTACAAAAATATAGAAATGTTATATATGTATGACATATGTATGTGTTCTATATTTCATAAGATGAAATATTACATTAAAAGTATTTCATTTGTACTGGGTTTTTTTGTATTGGATTTCTTCCCTCAAGACTATGTTCCAAGCATTTTCATGCCATATACAGTCTTTAAAACCTTGATTGTTAATGGCCAAGGATCTTTTTAAAAACCTCTATTCACAGGAGTTCATGAAGGAAAAAACCTAACAGGGTTTGGGATGGCCAAAACACCTTCCAGGTTGCATTTATAATAGCATAATGTTGTTCCCCTGGGTACCCTCTACCAGATCCCCTATCATGAAACACCACGATCACTTCCAGGTTCCAAATGCTGCTGAGGAGTACTGACCACCTGTGATGAAGTCCAGAGAGGCGGAAGCGCCACGGTCAGGGAGCTGAAACCCATGCCACGTGGCTTAGACAAGCACAGGAAATGAGCATGTCTGACCAAGACCTTCAGAGTTGTCTTCATAAACAAAGTGCTGCTGCACAGCAGAAACACTCACTAAAGGGCAAAAGTTGGAACAATCGGGCTTCCCTGGTGGCGCAGTGCTTGAGAGTCCGCCTGCCGATGCAGGAGACGCGGGTTCGTGCCCCGTTTCGGGAAGATCCCACATGCCGCGGAGCGGCTGGGCCCGTGAGCCATGGCCACTGAGCCTGCGCGTCCGGAGCCTGTGCTCCGCAAATGGGAGAGGCCACAACAGTGAGAGGCCCGCATAACGAAAAAAAAAAAAAAAAAAAAAAAAAAAAAGTTGGAACAATCACTAAAAGCTACTTGTACAGGCAGATCTCATCTCTATGGGAGATTGAGCTTCACAGAGTTAATTGTAGTAGATGAGCTGTCCCATCACACAGCGAGCTTCTAATCACTAGAAATGTGCGAGCAGAACCTGGATGACCATATGTAAAGACTTTCATTGCAGGAACGCCGAAATTAGAGAACAAAATCTATACGATCCATCCCCATGCTCAGGTTCTCTGAACTAACAAATGCTCAATTAGCCATTTTAGACTGTTTCCTAAGTGAAATAAGATTAGAAATGCCTTAATTAAAGTCAGGTAAATGGGGGCTTCCCTGGTGGCACAGTGGTTGAGAATCTGCCTGCCAATGCAGGGGACACGGGTTCGTGCCCTGGTCCGGGAAGATCCCACATGCCGCGGAGCAGCTGGGCGGGTGAGCCATGGCCACTGAGCCTGCGCACCTGGAGCCTGTGCTCCGCAACGAGAGGCCGCAATAGTGAGAGGCCTGTGCATGGCAATGAAGAGTGGCCCCCACTTGCCACAACTAGAGAAAGCCCTCGTCGCACAGCAACGAAGACCCAACACAGCCAAAAATAAATAAATAAACATTAAAAAAAAAAAGTCAGGTAAATGGTATACTATGGTCTAGAAAAATATATAAAAAATCAATACCTAACACACACAAACACATTTCATCCTGTAATCTTTAAGAGATAACTACAACATTCAATCTTTTGCTTCCCATTTGGCTTCATTATCTGTGTCATACTTACAATTCTAGCCATGCTAAGCTGGAGTCCAAACACCAAGTTTAATTCTTTGCCTTTAAACCAACTCACAGCATATGTATTCTGGGCAACTGCTAAGGACTCCCCACCAATCCTAAAATAAGGAAAGAAAAGTCACAGTTTTTAAAGAAATACCCCAGTTGGCAAAGCAGCAGATGTAAAATTTGACACCCCTCCCGTCAAGAGGTGGGGTCTATGTCCCCTCCCCTGAATCTAAGTGGGCCTGTGACTGCTTCAACCAGTAAAATGTGGTGGAGGCAGGGTTGTGTGATCCCAAGGCTGGGTTACAAAAGGTGAGATCTGCCTTTCGATTCAAACATTCACACTTAGAACCCTGAGTCACCTTGTAAGAAGTCCAACTACCCTGAGTTCACCACACTATGAGAAAGCCAAGAGAGGCCCTGTTTAGGTGCTCCAGCCAGCAGTGCCTGCCTTCAAGTCATCCCAGCTCAGGCTCCAGACATCAGGTGCACCGACACACTGTGCACGCTGTACCCTGTCCAAATTCCTGACCCACAAAGCCCACAGTGTAAGGGTTGTTTTATACTGCTAAGTGTGGGTAATTCAATACACTGCAATGACAACCATGACCAGCAATAAAAGGAGTTTGAGCTACCACATCACCATCTATGCTATATAAAATGTTCATGTGGGGAGACCGGTCCGTACTTTTGAAAACACAAAAATTCACACTTTTCAGACCAGTATCTTCCATATTCGACATTCTCCTACTTCCCGGATTTTAATTTTCCTTCTGTAAGTTCTACACATTGACCTTTACGTAGGAGCTTCCTCTCCTCTGCATCCTAACACTGAGTCCTCCTCATCACTGTTCTTGTCCTAAAATATTTCCCCTCTTCTACTAATCCAAATCCTATACTGATGTCAAGGCCCACTTCATCCATGAGGCCATTTCTGACCACACTTCCATCTCTGAATCCCTTTCATATGTTTATATACTTTTTTTTTTCCTTCTCTCTCACTTAGAGCACTTTTGGGGGGTGTCACCTATGTCTACATGTCCCTGGTACCTGTAAAAAGCATGAGTAAGTTATGTCATCTGCATCCCTGTGGGCAGGAAGCCCAAGGCTGAACTCAGAATGGGCTTACTGAATAGACACTGAAATTCATTAAGAGAAGCTAGTCTTCTGGTAATTTACTCCTTCAAGCCTCTTCAACACGGTTCAAAAGGACCTAAACATACCCGCTAAGAAGCAGCAAAATGTCCATTAATCACCAACCTAGAAAATGATGGTCTATGCTTTTCTAAATGAGGTTTAAATCACAGTCTTCAATACTACAGAAAAGCAAAACACTTAAGAAAAATATCATTTCTGGAGAACTATTTAATATTCAAACCCTACACAGAGTTAACTATGACCTCTCAAAATTGCTGCTTACTTTAAGGGAAAATTAAGACAACCATTGAACAATCTTACAAATACAGCTAGATTTCAAGGATTTGAAGTAATTCTCCAGAAGATTAATAATATATTTTTTTGTAAATCTTTAATAAACTGACAGATGAACACTAAAACAGTAATATGTTGGGATAAGTGAAACCATGCATAACTTACCCAAACACAAACCTTCCAAATTCCATCAGCCAAAAAGCACGAAATATTCCACCCAGAGCAAAAACAACCTGTAATGTAGAATATAACGTAAGATCAAAGAAAAAGTAAATTCAAGAAATCTAAGAGAAATAAGTGACTTATG
Organism: Lipotes vexillifer; assembly: GCF_000442215.2. Classification (NCBI taxonomy): domain Eukaryota; kingdom Metazoa; phylum Chordata; class Mammalia; order Artiodactyla; family Lipotidae; genus Lipotes; species Lipotes vexillifer. The sequence goes on along the minus strand of NW_006780658.1, from coordinate 575,222 downwards.
ATGAAACACAACCTCTACAATGATTTTAATATTCCTTCTTAGTAAATCTGTGAAATTTAGGTATCAAGGTTGATCTGTCTCAAGGCTTAAAATTCATTACTATGCATTACGTTACAAGGGCATTTGTGAGCCCTGCTTAATTAAGTCAGGCATTCACTAAACACATCTTTGCTGGTGGAATGAGACAAGAATTCAAGAGTCACTGTCACAATGAATCAATGAACGTTTTGTCTTTTCTTACCTGTCCAACGCAAACAAAGCAACTAAAAATAATGGTGCCCCATCTGTTAGAGAAAGAGAGAGAATGAAGGAAGAGTATATCACCGAGTCCTTCTTGGGTTTCTCTGACCCCTCTGCATTCCCTCCAGAGAAAGGGGTCAGCCTCTGAAGTCAGCAGCCTTCCTAGGCTGCATGGTGACCTACAGAAGTCTTGACTTCCAAGGAGATTCCAGAGGCTTTAGTGATGGCATATGCTTGTTTAAGCCATTATCATATCTTAAACACAACTTATGAAATAATCTTCAAGACATTCCCAGGGCTCCCATTTAAAAATGGACATTCTTTATAAAATTTTTATTGAGTTTAGGACTGACTCCAAGGAATCCTAGATTAAGTAATTTTAAGTGGTTATAATTCTTGATAACTAAAAACTATCTTTAAAAGGAAAAATAGCAACCATGCTAATAATACACTTATAAATCTGCCTACTCTAGTATCCCACACTCTGAATAGCTCATTAATGTTTCCCCAGAGTAATAAAATACCAGTACCAGGAGATTTCTTAAAGACCATATGAGTAAACCATTCTTCTGAAACTCAAATCCCTCCAAAGATCCTTGTGAAATGGTCATACCAGAGACTCCTGAATGTTCTCTAGTACTGGAAAACTCACTGTGGTCCCAAGGCACCTCACAGCCCCACCTGTCACCCTGATTGAGCAAACTTTCCATCATACTAAGTGGAATCTGGCTCCCTGAATTTCAAACTTACTCTACCCCTTTAGAGCAAGCAAATTAAATTAAAGTCCTCCTTCATACACTCTTCAAAATGTTTAAAAGTTAGTCCCCAAATTTAAACACTTATAGTTTCTTCAACTCTTTTCCACCAAACATGGTTGGAAAACCCGTCATTTTGCCCCCTGCCTTCCGAAAAGATTCCCAGACTACATCCCTCCTAAAGTCTCCACTAACAGCACACACACAATCATTAGGATGAAAACTGACAGAGCGTATAATGTATGCCTTCCTCAGCTAAGAGGAGTGGTCACAAAAAGTTTGATGCCTAAAGAAAGGCAAAAGAGAAAATCTCATTAGGGCTGGGAGAGGTAAACACTAACTACGTGTCAAATACTGTCCTTCCGTCTCTCTCAATCCTTATAACCACCTTGCAAGGCAGGAATTACTATCCATATTTTACCAATGAGGAAACTGAAGATCAGGAAGCTAGGAACAGCTCAAAAGAGCTAGGAAGTTGAGCAAGTGGCAGCAAAAGGATTCAGACCCTGGTTTGCTGATTCCAAGTGAGGGCATAATTTACCTTTAGATAACTGAGCTACCATATTCCCTGAGCAGCATTTACCTTAACTGAAACACCAACCAACTTTCGAAAACCAATTCCAAGGGCTTCCCTGGTGGTGCAGTGGTTAAGAATCCACCTGCGAATGCAGGGAACGTGGGTCTGATCCATGGTTGGGGAAGATCCCACATGCCGCGGAGCAACTAAGCCCGTGTGCCACAACTACTGAAGCCCACGTGCCTAGAGCCCATGCTCAGCAACAAGAGAAGCCACCGCAATGAGAAGCCCACACACCACAACGAAGAGTAGCCCCCGCTCGCCACAACTAGAAAGCCCACGCAGCAACAAAGACCCAACGGAGCCAAAAATAAATAAATTTATTTTTTAAAAAATTCCGGAGATATAAAAAATCACACACACACAAAAACTAATGCAGATTATCACAGTCAATACACAAGTTTATTCAGTTCTTTCCAGAAATACTTAATCTAGTTCTGTGTTTTCTTAATAATCTTATTTACCCATAAGTGAGATTTTTCCCAAGCTTACCGTATTCCAAATACGCGGTCTACCAAAAAGCCACCAAAGAAACACAAAACTACATTGGGCCAAGAATACCAGGCATACAGCAGCATGAATTTCGTGGTATTCACCTGCATATCCTATACGGAAAGAAAACAAAACTATTTTTTTCCAGTTATGTTTAGCAACTAACAAATCAAAACATTCTTTCTGGAAGGGCAGGCGTTTCTTAATCATTTGCAGTTGCTAAGTGCTTTGAGACTCTCATGACATCTGTGGCCGCTACCCCAGAAAAATGGTCACACCGAGAAACTTCCTGAGTGTGCAGTCATTTCAGAGGCTTCATGGAGTTCAGGATCAATCAGCTCTTCCACTACTGGGACTACTTCTGTCTGCATCTGCCTGTATCTTCTACATTTTATTCACCATGTACAACCTGCTGTGGGGTTCTATACCCACATGAAAAGGGGCCATCTTAGCTTATCCCTTCCCTCCCCTCCACTAATGCCTATCTTCCTTCCCTTTCATTCTAGAATGTGAAGGGCCAATCTATGTATTTCTTCCTATCCAAAGGTGAAAAAACTTACAATGGAAAAAAAAATATCTAAATACACAAGAAACTGTAAATATCAAATATATTTTTATAAAGCCAGACTAAAAATACTGACACGGACAATCCTCTGGAATCAGCAGCCGCATTTTAAAAATGAAATAACAACAAAAACATATTTAAGCAAGCAAAATGCTATCCTACCAAATCATTTGTCATTCCAATGATTACAACAATGAGAGAAATGCAAACAAAAAACTGCCAAAATACTTTTTGGCAATACGTAGAAATAGCAATTACTTATCTAAGATGTGAAACGATATCAAGTCACAAGTGCTATGAATGAATTTTTTGTGGCCATTCATTCCAACTCAAGAATACTCCTTGCCCACACAAATTTGGTGACAATGGATGTTAAAATGGATTCATTAGACAATGTTTCAGACCGGGCAACCTGAGAGCTGATGATGCCTCAACGGTATACCTGTTCCAGAGCCAACAAAAGAAACAAAGGTGAAAAGTCAACTTACCCGTTTAACCTGAGTCTGAAGGGCAGCAGGATTATCATAGCAAAAATAGCTGCCTAGAAAAAGAAAAAGCAATTTTCTTTTAAGTAATAATACTTTCCATATAAAAGTTTCAAGCTGCAATTACTATTCAAATGCTGATTTTAAATGTCTATACTAAGGGTTTGAAGACTGACACTGGAACCTGTTTTGGACCACTTCCTTGTCCACCAATATTCTCTAAATTGCAGCCAAATAATCCACAGAAAACATGCCAAGTTATTTACAAATTATGAGCCTGCATACACAGCAAATACTGGGAACCTGGATTAACAAGTTAATCAACAACTAATTGTTCTTCCACCTTACTTTCATGTTTTGTATGTCTATTGTTTTATTAGCACCTTCATGAAACATTTGTATTTTCCTTAAAGCTACCAAAACACACATACACTAAAAATTTCAAAAACATCCTCAGCAGTTTCCTAGTAATGTTACCTAAAGCCACCACTTATCTTGAGAGCAGAAGAATGGAGTTTAACTATTCTGATTAAACCTATTTTTAAAACAAGAACTCTACAAACAGCATACCCAAGATCAAATAATTTAGCAAATACAGTGTCAGGAATGAAGAAAAATAAAACAAGAGTTCTAAAGGGTTAAATTAAAACATAATAATAACGTCTTTTGGAGGGTAAGAAAGAGAAGTGGAGAGAGGTTGGACATTCATGCACTCAGAGTTATTTTTACAGTAATAAAATCGACAGATTTTTTTATAGGCACAGGATAATGCTGCCTCCATTTCTCCATGAACTCTGTCTATATACATTAGAAGACACCAGTTCAAAAGAAAGAAAACTGTCATTAGAAAGGTATGACTCTGGCTTCTGAAACCCACCCAGGTAACCATAATTTACTAAAAATAAATTGCTTAAGTACGTGGTATTTTAAGTGTTTCGTGTTGTTCTTGTTTTTTGTTCCTCAACTCAGCAATTTATGATTCCTGCTTTAATCACTGTCAGGGATACCAATCTCAGGCTTTAAAGCTAATGAATGGGCACAATCTTTCCACAAAGTGAGAAGAGGGGGAACAAAAAGAGACACAAAGAAACTAAAGCCCAAAGCATCTTGCATGCCTACTTATATATTCCAGCAGTAGCATGAAGTAATCCACCATCATGTTCCTAAATCTGCTGATTCCACCAATTCCAGCCAGCCCGTGAAAAACACATTACTACTTTCATACCAAACTGATACTGACATTAGAATGTTGCTAAATAAATTAGATGCTGTAATATAATAGAGAGATATATTTAAAATTATCTCCAGAAACTGCTTTCAGAGTCACCAAATTTCATGACTGAAACCAAACACCACAAGTCCAATCCAGTTATGACTGCTTCACATTGGCAGAGCGTTGAGTACAAGAACACATCTACTCACTGAAGCTATCAAGACACACTCATACGTTTTACCAAAGAGGGCGAGAAACATATAAATAACTGCCAACGAATTATTCAACCGAAAATTTTAAAGTATGTGTGGGGTTTCTTTGGGGGCAGGGGGCCAGTTAAATCTTTCTAAATTCCTTCTGAACAAAGTGCCATGAGAGGGTTACCAAGGGGGGAAGCGGGGAGTGGGACGAACTGGGAGATTGGGATTGACACATATACACTATTATGAATAAAAGAGATAACTAATGAGAACCTACAGTATAGCACAGGGAACTCTACTCAATGATCTGTCGTGACCTAAATGGGAAGGAAATCTTAAAAAGAGTGGATATATGCATACGTATAACTGATTCACTTCTCTGTACGGCAGAAACGAATACAACATTGTAAAGCAACTACACTCCAATAAATTTTTTTTTAAAAAAGGATGAAAAAAAAAAGTGTCATGAGAGGAACCCTGACGAAATAGGAATTTCTTCGTATCTGTGGCCCCAGGGCCCAAGCTGCTAGCCTTTGGGACTTCTTGGAAGCAAAGGAGTGGGACGAAACTCGCCCAGCTCAGTCCCCTGACCCCCACCTTCGGGACGCTGAATAGCTAGCAATCTCCACAGGCTTGGATGGGGTCGCGAAAGTTAAAGAAGGGAAGCCCAGGGGCTGAAGCAAGAAGATTCCCTGAGGCCGCGTGCCACCTAGGAGCTGAGTGCAGCTCCGAGAGAAAGCCGGGAATTCCTTATTATCAACCCCACCCCACCAGGCCAGCCGGCTCACCGAAACCAAGGAAGCACATCAGCAACAGCACCAAAAGCCGGTGCGCCAGGTGACTGGGGTCGCAGAGGGCCGGCAGCGCCCCGGGGGAAGGGGGTGTAACGGGGGCGCCTCTGCCGGCCTCGTTGGGGCCGCCGGGCAGCAGCGCCCTCACTTCCTCCTCCTCCTCCTCCATCGGGCTGACGGGAGACCGAGAGACGACAGTGACTGCAACTCCGGGAGGAAGCCGCTGCCAGAGGCCAGCGAAAACAGTGCTCACGTGACCGCAATTGCTCATGTGACGCCGCGGCAGGTCAAGCAGGGTTACGCTCACGTGAGTGGGCGTGAGCACGTGGTGGGCAGGGCCGGCAGGGAAAAAGGGGAGGTGGCGACGTTCGTTTTCATCAGGAGCGCTCTAGGCGCGGAGACCCGGCCTTCCACCGTCGACCGCGCTGTCCTCTCGTTTCTTGCCCTGCTCTCGTTGCCGTCCCCGCGCCGCTCCTTCGGAGAAAGTGCGGGCCTCCCCTCCGGCCCGACGCCAGGCGTGATCCCAACTGCGCGAAGGAAGCGAAAACGCCCGCCGCCCTTCTCGCAGCGTTGCTCTCCTCAGCCTGTTTGGCTATTCTTAATAACACACAGTTGATTGAGCACCTTATGATGTATCAAGTTACGTGCCAGGTACTGGGAATACAAAATGGAGTGTGACAAGCTCTTGGACTTCAAAGAGTTCACGGTTTAGTTGGAGAGATCGACAGAAACTGATACTTTAAAGACCAGTTTGGTGAATGGATGAATGTAGTGAGAACAGCGGCTGAAATGAGCACTGAATTCCATAGGAATCCCTGGGAAAGGCGTTTGGGAAAGGGAGAGTAAGTGTACAGTTTAACTAGCTTTGGGGGTAACTTGGCGGCGGAGTGGGTGAGGAGTGGAAACAGATTAAGTATTTCGCAGGTGAAATGGATGACGTTGTGAGTAATAGCTTATGAGGTCTGAGAGAAAGGCAGGATTTGAGAACATCTCCCAGATTTCTAGCGTGGGCTCCCTAATGTAGATCAGAATATAGGAAGAGAAGAGAGTGGGGGAGGATGCCAGAGAAGATAGATCAGTTTGGAATGTGTTGCCTTTGAGATGTCTGCACAAGAGGACTCCACTTTCCACCTCCCATGGTCCTTCAGCTCCAAAGGAGGAGCCCCCAGTCTAATAAAGCTGACTTTTGTTAGATGACTAACAACTCCATCTTCCCAATCACAGTGGTCACTTCTGTCCTCATCTTACTCCACTTCTCAGCATCAGTTGATGCAGTTGACAGCCCCCTTTTCATAGCCTCCTTGACACTACACTTGCCTTGTTTTCTCCCTAGTTTACTGGACTCTCATTTGCTGTCTCATTTGTCAGCTCCTCCTCTTCTACCTGAACTCTAAATGTTCAAGGGCTCCAAAATCCAGTCCTGGGCTCTCTTCCACTTATCCAGCCCCATCGCTTTAAATATCATCACTGTTCTGTACTGTCCAATAGGTAGCCATCACCACATGTGACAAGTTTATTTTCTAGGAATTCTCTTCATATCCTTTGCTTATGTTTTCAGATGAGTTGTTTTATTTTCTAGGAATTCTCTTCATATCCTTTGCTTATGTTTTCAGATGAGTCGTTTTATTTTCTAGGAATTCTCTTCGTATCCTTTGCTTATGTTTTCAGATGAGTCGTTTGCTTTCTCTTACTGATGAAATTGGCTTTGTCAGTGACGTGAGGTAATTTCTTTTGACTCTGTTTATGGTATATTTTTCCATATAGTTTTTTAGTGTAAATGGTTTTTTTTTCAGAACTCCAGGGATTTGCTTCCCACACAAGATTTTCAGCAGCCTTAATTGGGTTTCCTACTTCCACTCTTGCATTTCTGTGATATGTTGCCCACACAGCAAATCAGAATGATCCTTTCGGTTAGTTTTGGGGTTTGGTTTGTCAAAGGATAATGAGACAACCGTCCAATATGTGAATTAAAAAAGACAGGGGCTTCCCTGGTGGCGCAGTGGTTGAGAGTCCGCCTGCCGATGCAGGGGACACGGGTTTGTGCCCCGGTCCGGGAAGATCCCACATGCCGCGGAGCGGCTGGGCCCGTGAGCCGTGGCCTCTGAGCCTGCGCGTCCGGAGCCTGTGCTCCACAACGGGAGAGGCCACGACAGTGAGAGGCCCGCGTAACGCAAAAAAATAAATAAATAAATAAATAAAAAAGACAAAACTGGAGTTACTGCGTACTTTTGTAAGGGAGAGCTGTGTGGGTATGCACAGTCTCACCAAGCAGAGCAGGCTGTGGATCCTGTATAGGACTTACAGGAAGTACGGAGTTCAGAGGCAGGTACATTTAGGAGGCAAAGGATTGGGCGTCATCTGTTTAACTGCTGGCTAATACCTCCAGTTCAGCGTTAGATAGCAGTGGAAATAGTGCACATTCTCACCTTGGACCTGGGTAAATACTAAACAAACAAAAAAGGGGGAGAAGGGAAAGCTCTTCCTTACAGTGGAGACCCAACTAACAAATGTAGAAGGAACAGTGGAGGTAAAACATCACAAGTTAGCAAACATCATAGTACTGATTCAGGCAAGAATCATCAATGTTTGCTGAAATTAGTGGGTGAAATTTTGAGGAGGGGTAAGATACATATATAGTCTCAAAGTATCTCTTCACAAGACACTTATTAATTATAAAAAGAAAAAAATAATGGAAAAACCTGGCACACACCACCTGAACCAGGTGATCAAAGGTAATATGACCAGTACTGAGATAAACTGACATCATGTGCCTCCTGATATTATGCACTGAAATGGACACAGCCTTCTGTAGTAGACCTACCAAAAGCTCATGCCTAAATCTAACCATGAGGAAACATCAGACAAACCCAAATCGAGGGACATTCTACAAAATAACTGCCCTGTACTCCTTAAAAAAGTCAATGTCATAAAAGACTAAGGAACTGTTCCTGATTAAAGCAGACTAACGGGGCATGACCACTGACTACAATATGTGATCCAGAATTTCTTTAGTTGTAAGAAGCATTATTGGGTCAGTTGACAAAATCCGAATAAGGCCTATGATTAGATAATTTATACTCTATCAATGTCATTTCCTTATTTTGAGTATCACACTGTGGTTATGAAAGAGAGAATACTTCCTTTTAGAAAACACACACTGAGATATTTAGTACCAACTTACCTGAAGCTTACTTTCAAACAGTTCCAAAAAATGTGTGTGTATGCATACATGTATGTATATGTGTATATGTATGCAGAGGGAAGGAAAGAAATCAAATGTGGTAAAATGTCAACATTTAAGGGATCTGGGTACAGGATATATGGGAATTCTTTGTACTAGTCTTACAACTTTTATGCAGGTCTGAAATTATGTCCACCAGATTTTAACCTCATGAGAGCCTTGTTCATCTTTGTATTTCAAACACCTTGCACAGGACCCAGCTTGAAAAAATGCTGAAGTGGATGGATGAGGCCCTTAAATCCGGGGAGAGTTGCACCAGCTCATGGTGTAATAAGGAAAGCATACTGCCATGGGAAAGCCCATTCCTGCCTATACAATAAGCATGCTTATTCTACCTGCATCGACCTTTTATGAGTCAAGCAAGTCACACTTAAAATTACCGAGTGATGGAAAAATAGGAATGAGGGTATAGGTGTAGATTTTATCATCTGGCCAGGACACAAGGCCATTAGATTGACCAGCTAGTTTCATTGGTGTGGGGATAGCTGTAGCCTCTGGAGCAAAGTTAGCCCCACAGGCAGAGAAGAGGGTAGGGTTCTCTCAAAAATCTGAGTTCTAGATTCAGCCTTCACCTGCCTTTGCTTCCTACCACTCATCCTGAGGGCTGTGTGTGTCAAAACATTCCCCTAAACCCATCCTATTCGGAAGCCAAGCTGGAAACCATATAGTCCTCATCAGTGTCTTCTTTCCCTCCTGGGTCTGCCCCACACCCACCTTTCCCCACCAGCAGTGTGAGTTTCTAATGTGGGACAAGCAGTAGTAAGTGAGCTTGATCTCAAAGAACAGAGAAGACTGAGGGAGGAGGAAGAGGAGATTGAAGGTATTTCAGGCAAAAGCGACATCATATGCAAAGGCTTAGAAAGATATTCAAAAGCACATCAACTGACATATCAGCTTCATCCAATTCTATGTGGAATATGTGCCAAGGAAAGCTTTGGATATAATATAAATAATTTTTAGGTTGATTTAAGTCCTGGAACTAGAATTTAAGTCTGGTTTTTCCATTTATCAACCCATAACAAATATTTTATAGGTCTCTGGTCAAGTTTATACAATCTGAATGAAAATTTTGTAGATCCTTATTTGAATGAGGTACCAATTTTTAAAAGAAAAATATGTGGTTTAGTAGTATAAGATTGCCTTTATATTTTAGAGTTTAATTGGCAAAACTCGTGGACCAGATCATGAAAAGGCATCTACTAGGAGGTCTGGGGAGCCTTAGCTAATTCACCTACTAATCATTCTTTAACTGCCTTCGTTTTCTTTTCTTTTCTTTTTGGGCATTACCATCCGTGACCTGAGAACCTGTGTCTTTCACACATTTTGCCTGTTACCTTGCCTTTGACTGTCCCTGGTATGGAGAAAGCTCTTCCTTCACCTCTCAGCTCTGGGACTCAGGTAATGTTCCTGTTCATTCATTAACATTTCTCTCAGCAATACATTTGCAAGGAAGTCCACTCTGAATATCTACTTCCTTTGTCCAATAGAAAATTCAGTCTTTATAAGGAACAATAGCATAACATAAAATTGAAATGATGTCCTCATAAAGCATAATTTTAAAAGTTGTTTGAAATAGAAGCGCTTTTTTCAATAAAAAAAAATGTTCACTATATGATTTGGGCTCATTTCAGATTTTAATTTTCCTATCAGTAAGAATCATATTTGTGACCTGCATAACTCACTGGGATGCCAAAGTGATAGTGGGATTTTTAAGCATGTCCATGTCCTCATATGGAAAAATATGAACAATAAATACTAATCTTAATGTCTTTGGGGTACAAAGTCTTGAATCTAAAATAATTACAGCCAAAGAGTCGTCTTTATGGGTCACACCCTCTGCAGCCAAACTTTTTTTTTAAAGGTCTGAAAGAATGTTTGCATGCTCAGTAAATAATGCTTTTTATTATATAGCAAAATACATAAGAATCATTTAGATCTACTTTATACACTTCCTATGGAATAATTCTGTTTTCCTCATTTGTTTATGGCAAACTCGAGTCCTGAAGGAGCGGAATTTGTTGCAATACAAATTAGTGAGTGAACGAAGATTAAAAGTAAAGTACTGTATAACTTACTTCAAACCACTGGTTAAAAGAAGGAAAAGGATTGCAAAAGATATTACATTATTTATTTATATATATATGACTATTCCACCGAATGAAAAAATTCATTAAAAATGCAAACATCGGGCTTCCCTGGTGGCGCAGTGCTTGAGAGTCCGCCTGCCGATGCAGGAGACGCGGGTTCGTGCCCCGTTTCGGGAGGATCCCACATGCCGCGGAGCGGCTGGGCCCGTGAGCCATGGCCGCTGAGCCTGCGCGTCCGGAGCCTGTGCTCCGCAAATGGGAGAGGCCACAACAGTGAGAGGCCCGCATAACGCAAGAAAAAAAAAAAAAAAAAAAAAATGCAAACATCTATGGAAGTATTGGAAATATGTGAAGCAATATGACCAAACAATAATAAAGAGATATGTAATACAGGATTACAAAATGAAGAAGAAAAGATAAGAAAAGACTAACACCAAAACCAGCACCTTGTAAAAGCAGCCTTAGAAAGTAAATATGAGTGTGCTGGTACAGCAGCATATGAGGTTTCCCACTGGGAAGAATAAAAATTGGGAAGGGGAACACTCTTACACCTCAGAGCTCAGAGCCTCTGACCCTCCGATGCCAGCATGACTGTTAGAGCTGTAAGTACATGCGTGTGAAGTCTAAGAGTAAATACATACGTGTGTTTCCATTTATACAGACGGGCACATTATTATCTGTTTTGAAAACTAATTAAAAACTAAGGGGGCTTCCCTGGTGGCACAGTGGTTGAGAGTCCGCCTGTCGATGCAGGGGACGCGGGTTCGTGCCCCGGTCCGGGAAGTTCCCACATGCCGCGGAGCGGCTGGGCCCGTGAGCCGTGGCCACTGAGCCTGCGCGTCCGGAGCCTGTGCTCAGCAGCGGGAGAGGCCACAACAGTGAGAGGCCCATGTACCGCAAAAAAAACACACAAAAAACTAAGGGACCTGCTCCCCAAAATACTAAGTTGGTGAATATGTCAGGATGAAGAGGAGAAAAGTCTGGCTTATGGGGCACAAAGATAGGTACAATGCCTAGGATAAAATGCCATCCAAAATTGCCCCAGATTTCTAACACCAATGATTAAATTTATGTCCTACAGACTTCAATGTTTAATAGTTATATCTCTCTTACTATGAGCGTTATCTATGTATGCATTCTTCTTTCAAACTATTTCTGTTTTTCTGTTTCTGTATTTGTCCAGCTATGCATTCATTCATATGCCTATACACTTATCTGCCTATTTGTCTACTATAGTTGTGGAAGTCTGTTTTACAGTCTAATTGCAAAAATAAACTCACCATATTTTTCCTCCTTCATAACAGGCGAAGGGAGTCAGGAAAGAATAGGTAATATTACAGTTTCTAATTGGAAAAATCTAAAGGAACTCTCCCTCTTGGTAAAATAAAATAATATACACACGTATAAATATGTATGTGTATATATGAATATAAGCAATAAAAAATATGTGCACATGCTTATGAATTACATATTGAAGAAGAGAAAGACAAAGGATGAGCAAATATTTTAAGAAAGAATTAAGCTGTTAGAGGAACAGCCATAGGAAGTATATATGGACACTCCTTATGCAGGTTATGGTTTTACTGTCTGAGCTCCAGTTCGTTCTTTTCACCTAGTCTGTGGCAATTTAAATATGCTTCCTTCTCCAACTGGCACCAGTTGAGCTTTGTCAGTAGATGGCGCAGGAGAGACACCTCAGACGGAAAGGGTTTCGCCCCCAGCTCTCCTGTGCTCCTTCTTGGGCTTCTGAGTGCACAGGCTCACCAGCACCTAGTTCCTGCAGCACAGGTGTGTTTTGGTTTTTTTTTAAGGAAAAATATTAAAAAAGACCACAGCTTAATAGAAAAAAGAAATATAGTACTATAAAATTAGTACTGTTACAAAACTATACAATAAAGATACCTCTGAAATTCTAAGAGAAAAAAGGATGAGAAAAAATTACATTAAATTAGATTAAATTAAATATAATTTAATTTAAATGACCAGCCTGCTGGAATAACAATGATAGAAAGGGAAATATGAGCATACCTCTGCAGAAGCATGGCAGATTTCACAATCTGCGAAGCAGTAATGTCTTCCCTACTCTAAGCTTGAAATTTGAGTCAACACACACCCATGTCAAGCAGATCAGTGTAAAATCTTGAAGTAAACAATCTTACTAGACTCTGGTCCACCTGCTGTCATCTGGTCAAGTGTGACTTGTCTGTAAATACTGCAAATGGCAGAGTCAATGTGTGATTCAATTCATATACCTAAACCCAGACATTTTTATTATCTGCTTCAGATATCTTCAGATATCTATCTGAAGCAGATATATCTACGTATGTAGGTATGTATGTATCTATCTACCTATGTATGTATGTATGTATGTATGTATCTATCTATAGAATGACTACCCCTGATAGATTGCATTAGTGAGTATATCAAGAGGGCTGGCCCATGAAAGACAAAGACAGGTATCACAGGTATCATACCTGGCTTGAAATGCGTTTTTCATCCATCTTTACCATGCCTGATGCATCACAAATTTCTAGCACTAAAAATTTAAATTATCTCCTGGATTATGTAAAAAAAAAAAAAGTATTGTTACCAATGTCAGTCATTAAAAGTGGTTTCTCTCTGCCTAATGATCTATCCTGAAAAGCCCTCCATATCAGTTCATATAGATCTTACTCTTTCTTTTCTTTCTCTTACCTGCATAGTACTGTATTGTATGTATGTACCATAGTTTATTCAACCACTTTCCTATATTGAGGCATTTATTAAGTTTTCAGTATTTTGCAATTATAAATCAAGTTGCAATAAATAATTTTGTGCATATGTATTTTTACATTGTCGGAATTTTCTCAGGCTAAAGTGCGATTGCTGGGTCAAAGAATAAATGCATATGTGGTTTTGTTGGATATCGAAAAATTTCCCTTTAGAGGGGTTGTAACATTTTGTGTTGTGAAAATACCTGTTTTCCCACAGCCTGACCAAGAGAGTATATTGTCAAGCCTTTGAATTTTTGCCAATATGGATTGGCATATGCTGCATAGATTTGTAAAAATAATGTGAGGAAGTGTATGCAATAGTGGGTATAAATTTTTAAAGGTGGAAATCATTTGCTTTTGGATAGATGTGTTCAGCTATGTAGAGCATCTGTCTTCGAATGTTCTCTTTCTTTGTCACTCCTTAGAGGTAAGCTCTCTCTCCCATAGTCACGAAAGCTGTTTGGCCAGTGGATGTCACTTTTGTGCTACTTTAAGGGATAGATTCTAGTACAACCCTCTCAGTTCGTATATTTTAGGACAATGACTCTCTTTAAAAATCCACCCCATGTGTTCATTAGATAAAGTAGGCAAGAGTTTCTTTCTTTTTTTTTTTTTTTGAAAAGCCCAAGACTATCATGCTTAACAGGAGTGAGCTTTTTGAAGGGCTAAATTCAGCATGTTCTGATTTAAGCTGTGTAGTAGGTTTGAGCTGATACCTAAAATCAGCTAAACTAAGAACAAACTTCATAAGCAGTGAGAACTAAACCATGATCGTGTAGCTCTTTGATGTATGTAAATATTAAGAGCTTGGCACTTTTGTCCATGATGAAATGTCCTGTAGAAGTTCAGAGAACTAGATGGAGAGGGTTTCTCTGCACTTCTACACACCCCTCTCCAGCCGAGGGCAGTGGCTTTTTTACTTAGGACAGTATACAAACATGAAATGCAAATCTTTTAGCTTAGCTCTTGCAGTCCCTCTCCTAACACTACCTTCGTAATTGATCTTTAAATGAATTCCTGAAGCATATATACATTTTTTTTTAATTGGCAAGGTCGATCTTAAGGACTGGGGAATCCTTGAATTAGTTACTCTGTGCATTAAAGGGAAAG
>NW_006780658.1:542941-560642 GCF_000442215.2 Lipotes vexillifer | reverse complement strand
CATGAAAGGGAAAGAGAAATCTTAGCCAATCTAGGGCAGTTAAATATCCATTATTGTTGCTTTTTAGGATTCATTATTGTTTACTTCAAAAAGCAGGTAATTTTCAAATCCGAGAGAAAGAAAAAGTTAAATTCAGGGATTAGAGCTGTGTTATTTGTCATCAATCCAGCATATTTGTTATCAAAATTAATTAAATATAGTTGTTATTTTTAAATAGATATTTTATCAGGAGACTCCCAGCAGAAAAATGATACCATATTCAAATTAGGATACATCAAAAAAGGTTCTAAGAAACATTAGTTGGGATAGCCCAACTCCCCATTCTGGTATAAGCTCAATATTCAGTAAACATAACCATGATTAGTAAAACTGACAACAGTGATACACACTGAGTTCTGATAAAAACAGGTAAATCCCTCCGGATGACAGCCCTCAGGCAGGTGTGGCCGAGAGGTCATCTCCATTCTGAATCTTTCCCCCCACAATGGGGAAGTCCTGCCACACATTGTCACCTGCTGGCTCAGTCCTGTTTGGGCCTTGGTTCCAGTTGCCAGGCCGCCTGAGGTTCTTGCTTGTGCTCTTGTTCAAAGGTCACCTGAAGCGCAGTCTTCACAAGGGAGTTCTCAGGAGCACCCTCTTCCTTCGGCTGTGCTTGCTAAGCGTTGGTTGTTCGTCACGTGTGACCACAGGACTGGCTGTCTCACTGTGCCCGTGAGGCCCTGTGGCTTCTGTGTGTTTCTCACGTGAGCGCTCTGAAATTTTGGGCGGTGGCCTCTCTCTTCTCCCCACAGGTGGTTTTGGAGGGGGAGGAGTTTTCAAATCTCTTCTGTAAATATTGGACTTTTTTGAAAAAAAAGAGAAGATGAAACTGTATGGATAGCAGAGGGTGACAGTGAACTTAGGAGAGTTACCACTTGATTAGCTTCCATTCCTTGAGCAAGAATTTCACTAAGTCTGCCTAGCAACCTTGATTTTAGGAGTTGAACATGTAAATCACTCACAGCTGTTTGAGAGGAATAGTATTTTACCTAGAACTTCTGACAATTTTGAAAAAGCTGAACTTGGAAATTGGCTGAGAGTTCTTGAAGAATCCATTACCGTGCTAGTCTGCTGATGCATTGCAAGGAGGAAGTTGAAGCAATCTGGGCATTCTATTTCTTCTAATAAATACACATCTGCCAACTAGTTATAAATACCTAATAATAATAGTTAACTCTATTGAGTGCTTACTGTGTACCAAGCACTGTTTTAGGCACTTGACTTGTATTATCTGACATAATCCTCATGGCAACTCTCTGACGTAGGTACTCTTAATATCCCCATGTGACGGATGATGAATTTCTAGCTACGTAAGTAGGAAAAGGCAGAATGAGGAAACTGTAAGTAAGCCAGAGAGTTCTGGGGAGTGTGGGAACTCTACCAAGAGCAGACAAGGTGGATCAGCCCCAGTGGACCCACACAACACCCAGACAGGGAGACTATCCCTCAGTGTGTAGCCTGATGGAGGAGGCTCCGTCCGCCTAGGTGCCCCTTCTGTGGGAGAGGACGCCTCCCATTGACCTACTCGTTAGACTGAGCTAGTAAAGAGGTGAAACAAGAAACAGTAAACCAAAGCAGGGCTTCCTGTGCTCAGGACTTGAGGGTAGAGAGGGAAGAAGGACCACATCTCTGTCTCGAGTAGATAAGGCAACCTCTCCCTTGTGCTCATGGTGCCCCGGGCGAGGCTGCAGCTTACAGCGTCCTCTCCTGGGAGGAAGGGGCTCTCTGGTGGGAATGAAGCACAAGTAATCCATCTTCCCTGTGTTGCTAAGGCAGGTGATGAGCACCTTGGGAAAGACTGGGCAATGGTCCTACTTCATGTTTGATTCCATGCCTTTTAGGGGCTGTAGCAGAAGTGCCCCACCATATCCTCCACAGGCACGTAGCATTTCTACACGTGCAAGCCCAGCTTCCAGCTGCAGCTCTTGGCTTCAGGGCTGGCTGTGGCCACCAGAGCCCACTGGGCCCATGCACAGGGTGGGCTGGAAGTTCCAGATACTTAATACCAACTCAGGAGTTAGTGGATAAATATTACATCCCCCCCTTGCCACACAAGTGCATGTTTTACAATCGTTCCAAATTCCCCAGAAGAATTTTGTCCCATTCGCCCACTCTGGTAACTTATTTGACAATATATCCCTTTAAGGCCATCATCCCTTCCCTTCTTAGTGTCTCCTGGGATCACCTCCTGTGTTGAGGTCTCCAAGATCACCCCCAGGTTCAATGATTCTGTAGAAGGACTCACTACAACTCAGAATATATTCGTACTCGTGGTTTTGATAGATTATAGCTAGAGGACACACAGCAAACTCAGCAAAGGGAAAAGGTGCATGGGGTGAAGTCCAGAGGACCAGGAACAAGCTTCCAAGACTTCTCTCCCCGTAAATCACACAGGATGCGCTTCATTCCCCCAGCAACAAGTTGTGACCTGCTGTGTGTGAAATGCTGTCTGCCAGGGAAGCTCTTGAGAGGCTCACTGTCCAATGTCTTTCGTGAGACGTGGTCACATAGACGCCCTCTGCCTGGCCTGTGCCCAAATCCCAGGCCCCCAAAAGGAAAGCGTGTGCTTAGCACAAACCACATTATTGGCACAGTTTAGGCACAGTGAACCATTCTTATAAGGGTTTTGGGATCCTTCCCCAAATCCAAGTTCTCAGATGACCACCAAGGGCCTCAGGATAGCAGTCTCAGGCCTGCATATTAATGCTTTTCTCTACCTCTCAAGTCCCTGTCTCAGGGTTCACTTAACCCAGGCTAATCCTGGAGCATGCCCCGCCTCTGAGGGTACTGTCCAGTAACTGTGTCATAACTCAACATATTTGCTTTTAAAACTCCTTCATGGGCTTCCCTGGTGGCGCAGTGGTTGAGAGTCCGCCTGCCGATGCAGGGGACGCGGGTTCGTGCCCCGGTCCAGGAAGATCCCACATACCGCGGAGCGACTAGGCCTGTGAGCCATGGCCGCTGAGCCTGCGCTCCGCAGCGGGAGAGGCCACAATAGTGAGAGGCCCGCGTACCGCAAAAAAAAATAATAATAATAATAACTCCTTCACGCTTCACTCGTCTTCACAATGCTTTGGATTTGTATAAAGTGATACTATACAAGCCAAAAAGAACTGAACATGTGGTGTAGTGGCCGGACCCCTGCTCTGGGAGTCACAGGGGTCTTAACTTCTCATCCATATGTACCTCACATAAGGACTGGCTCACATCGGTGAATTGCAGTTTGTTACCACCAATAATCCCTTGTTAATTCCTGTTTTAGTCCATTCAGGCTACTATTGATAAAACAGAATGCCATAGACTGAGTAGCTTATGAATGACAGAAATTTATTTCTCACAGTTCTGGAGGCTGGCAAGTCCAGGATCAGGGTGCCGGCAGGGGCAGTATCTGGTGAGAGTCTGCTTCCTGGTTCTTTTCACTGCATGTTTACATGGCAGAAGGGGCAAGGAAGCTCTCTGCCTTCTTTGTTATAAGGGCACTGATCCCACCTCCCAAAGGCACCACCTTCTAATACCATCACATTGGGGATTAGGGTTTAACATTGAATTTTAGGGGGAAAACAAACCTTCAGTCTGTAGTAATTCACTACCTCCATAAACCCCACGTTTCTTTGATTTTTGTCTAAAAATTTTAATCACTTTTATTAAGGTATAATTTACATTCAGTAAAATGTATACCTTGTCACTGTACAAGTCAATGACTCATGACAAATGTATTCCATTATGTAACCACCACCCACATCAAAACATCACCCCCCAAAAGTCCTTCACGGCCCATTACAGTTGATCCTTTCCTCTACTCCTGTCCCTATACATCCACTGATCTGGTTCCCTTCATTACAGTTTCCCTTTTCTAGATTTTTATATAAGCAGAATCATAGAGTATGTAGTCGTCGTTGTCTGTCTTCTTTGACTTAACATAAGCCATTTGCGATTCATCCATATTGTTGTGTGCACCAGTAGTTTATTCCTTTCATTCCTTTGAAGGGATATAGAATGGTTTGTCTATCCAACCACCTTTGATGAAATCTTGAGTTCCTCCCAGTTTAAGCTATTATGAATAAAATTGTTAAGGACAATCATGCATAAGTCTTTGTAAAAACATAGGGTTTTATTTCTCTTGAGTGAATACCTGTGAGTAGGATTGGTCAGTTGAATGGTAAGCATATACTTAAGTTTTTAAGAAACTGCCAAACTACTATGCAAACTAGTGCCTTTTAGCATCCCCAACGGAAATGTATGAGAGATCCAGTAACACCACATGCTCATGCACACTATGTATTGTAAGGTTTTTTCTTTGATTTTAGCCATTCTAAAGGATATGTAGTAATAGCTCTTGGTAGTTTTACTTTATATTTCCCTGATGACTAACGATGTTGACTGAACAACTTTTCATGTGTTTATTTAGCATTTATATATCTTCTTTGGTTAATTGTCTATTCAAATCTCTCCCCCATTTTTTAAAAATTGAGTTGTTTGTGTTCCCAATATTTAGTTGTAAAAGTTTTTTTATATATTTGGGATGTAAGTTCTCTAATCAGATTATATTTTGTAAATAATGTTTCCCAGTCTGTGGGTTGCATTTTTATTTTCTTAATGAGGTCTTTTTAAATAACTTTATTGAGATACCACTAACATACCATACAATTCAACCATTTAATGTGTGCAATTCAATCAATTTTAGTATCCCTACAGAGTTGTGCAGCCATCACCACAATCTAATTTTATAACACTTCCACACTCCAGAAGGAAACCCTTTACCCATTAGCATTCACTCTCCATTTCCCCTTACTGTCCCCTACCCACCCAGGCCTCAGGAACCACTAATCTGATTTCTGTCTCTATAGATTTGCCTATTTGGAACATTTCATACAAATGGAGTCATATGTGTGGTATATTATGATTAGCTCCTTTCAGCTTATAAAATGTTTTCAAGTTTCATCTGTGTTGTAGCCTATATCAGTACTTCATTCCTTGTAATTGCCAAATATTAGTCCATTGTGTGAATATACAACATTTTCTTTATCTGTTCATCGCTTGATGAACATTTGAATTGTTTCCACTTTTTGGCTATATTGAATGAAGCTGCTATGAACATTCTTATACAAGTTTTTGTGGATATATGTTTCAATTCTCACTAGTAATGTATAAGGGTTTCAGCTTCTCCACATCCTTGTCAATACTTGTTATTGTCTTGTCTTTTTTATTATAGCCATCCTAGTGGGTGTGAAGTCATATTTCTTTGCTTTGCATTTCCTGATGGCTAATGATATTGGGAATCTTCTCATGTGCTGATTAGACTTCATAGATCTTCGCTAGAGAAATACCTATTCAGATCCTTTGCCCATTTTTAGTTGGATTGTCTTTTTATTATTGGACAGAATGAATAGTTCTATCCATTCTTTTCTGGTTATATAGACTACCCAAAATTTAGTGGTCTAATCAATAACCAATTGATACTACGTGGAGGAAAATACTTTATAGCTGGGGAAGCCTTGTGAAAACATAAGGGATTATTACTACTGATGCTCCAGGCTAACTTAAGTTCTCACCAATTCCAGCCAACTAACTGGGAAAGGAGTAAAATAATGTCTAATAATGTACTAATGCCACAGTTCTGAGCAATTGTAATCCTGGCCAACGTCTAACCAGCAATGTCTCATGTATACTCTAAGGTGAAGTCACCTATCAGAGAAGGAACTGGGCATAAATCCCCCTCCCCTCTCTCTAGATGAGGCAAGCTATGGCAGCCCAGTCCCACTGAGAAAGAATAATATGGAAAAGAAGATGCCAAGGCAAGATGACACATGGGAAACAGGGACAAAGAGAAAGGTAGCTCATTCATTCCTTCCTCCAAAAGATCCTGGATCTTGTCAAACATTCCTACTTGGCTCAAGGATGATCCAGGTTCTAGCCTGGCCCTACCACTAACTTCTCTATCACCTTGGACAAGTCCACTTCATCTCCCTGGGCTTCAATTTTCTTATTTTCTCCCGCCCCCCCCCCCACAGCTTAATAGTGATATGATTGACAAATTAAAATTGTATTTATTTAAGGTATACAATGTGATGTTTTGATATATGTATCCACTGTGAAATTATTACTACAATCAAGCTAATTATTATATCCATCAACTCACATAGTTATATTTTGTGTGTGTTGTTAAAACACTTGAGATCTACCTTTTTAGCAAATTTCTGTTAGTACTTTATTATTAACTGTAGTCACTATGATGTACATTAGGTCTTCAGAAATTATTCATCTTGTAACTGAAAGTTTATCCCCTTTGGTCAATATCTCCCATTTTCTTCCACTCCCACCCCTGCCTCTGGTACCCAATCACCTTTCTACCCTCTGCTACTATAAGTTCCACTTTTTAAAAAATTCCACATATAAGTGAGATCATGTGACATTTGTCTTTCTGTGTCTGGCTAGTTCACTTAACATAACATCCTCCAGCCTTATCCATGTTGTTGCAAATGGCAGGATTTCCTTCTTTTTATGGCTGAATAATATTCCATTTTATATACCTCACATTTTGTTGTCCATTCATCTGTCAACACTTGTGTTGTTTCCATATCTTCCTAATGTGAATAATGCTGCAATATAAAATGAGGAAATTTAGCTGAGTCTATGTGATTTTTTCCAGTTTTAAAATTTTATGACCCAAAGGCAGTACAGTCAGCCCTCCATATCTGCGGGTTCCACATCCACAGGTATGAAGGGCCAACTGCAGGTCTTGAGCATCCATGGATTTTGGTATTCACGGCCGGTCCTGGAACCAATCCCCTATGGATACTGAGGGACGACTGTAGTTGCTAACCGCCTGTTTGAGTGCACAACCCTCACATATGCATATTTATTTAGTTTCAAAATGTATGCATGTATCACAGTACTAGTACCTTATAGTAATGAACACACACACACGCACGCACACACACACACATTTTAAAAGATGAGATTTTAAAATGAAGTAATATTTTAGATATTTTGTTAACTGGGATGCTCTATATATCATTATCACTATCTCAAGCCACAATATAGAGTTTGTCAATAAGGATAGTGAATGTGAAATCCATTTTTTATAGTATTTTTAATCTTAAAGTTTTGTGTGTTGATTTTTATCGTTAAGTTTGTTGTAGCTCTGTTTTTTTTTCTCCTGCTAGGAGAAAGAGTCATGTCTGCTAGTCACTTTCTTCTTCATTTGTCCCTGCCTTGTTATTTAGCTGAGAGTCAACAAATAACCCTTATCTGTTACCCATGTGTGTTCCAAGACACAGTCAGAGATGGAGATCAAATTGATAGGTGTTACACTAAATGGCCTTATGTACAGAGAAGAGTTAACATAGCAGGTCTATGCTGCTTAACTTGAAAACGCTTGCAAGGTTGGCCGTTGGCTGGCATCTGGGAACTTAGATTTCAGGAGGGTTCCCATCCATTAACTGATAAATGAGGCTCACTGTGCCAAACCGTTTGTACAGATAGTGTAGTTTATGGTAAACATGTGCTTTCCTTCTGGGAGCCTGGAATTGGGATATGTGCTAGATAGAGTGCTGTGTGATCAGTCTCCAATGAAACCTCTAGGCACTGCATCTCTAATGGGCTTTCCTGGTTGGCAACATTCCATATGTATTGTCACAGCTTGCTGCTGGAGGAATTCAGTGTCCTCTGTGACTCCTCTGGGAGAGGACTCTTAGAAGCTTATGCCAGACTTCACCTCATCCACCTTTTCCTTTTGCTGATTTTGCTTTGTGTCTTTTCTCTATAA
Source organism: Lipotes vexillifer (assembly GCF_000442215.2). Lineage (NCBI taxonomy): Eukaryota > Metazoa > Chordata > Mammalia > Artiodactyla > Lipotidae > Lipotes > Lipotes vexillifer. The sequence goes on along the minus strand of NW_006780658.1, from coordinate 552,835 downwards.
TAAATCACGACTACAACTTATCTTACGTCCTTTGAGTCCTCCTAGAAAATCATTAAACCTGGGACCTCATGACATGGCCTGCTAACACTCCCTGAAATGAAATTGTACACCTCCCTTTGTTGAAGTATTTGAAAAGAAAGAGCCTTTGTCAAACTTCCAATTTATTTATGAAAACAAAAATAAGCCCACGTAACAATATCTTAAGAACAATAGCAAGGAACACACAAGCTAGTCAAAGGAAAGCAATACACATCTGTGCCTTTGGCCCATGCAAATTTTCTTTTTCCCTTACTTTTGGCCTTACTGTATACACATAGGCTGAACTCAATAAATGCTTACATACTAAAAATATGCATTCTGCAAATGAAAATGGAATCTTCTCCAAATTTTTCATAATTTCTTTCAAATGTTTAAAACATCTCTTAAATTAGCATTAGGGATATTGGGTGTTTTTTTAATTATGCTGCCAACCACCTCTTAAATGAACTAAACGCATTTTTGTCCAAACTTGTTTTAACACTGTCTAAAAATAAACATTTTTCTCTCATTAAAATGGACTCAATTATAAATAATGTTTCCCTGTTATGAAATTACTTTGAACTTAGACTCTTACTTTGGTTTGTACTGATGTAGTTCTTAAATTAATTTAATTATGCCACAGCGTAGTTGTATCCATGCTGGCAAAATAAGCATGAGACAATCCACATAAAACTAAACAGACCTCAAGGAAATTATATTTGAATGGAAAAGAAAAAGCCCATCTCAAAAGTTTACAAACTAATTTCATTTATACAGCATTCTTGAAATTAAAAAATTATAGAAATGAAGAAAAGATTAGTGGCTGCCGTAGTTGGGGACTGGGCGAAGGAGGCGGGTATAAAAAATAAACAGAATATGATTATTAATCGGAAATGTAGAAAGGTGAAATCCTATATATCATTTATTTGAAAAATATCATTACACATTTAATCTTTTTCATTTCCAACCATGTATAGTTTTCACCTTGGTGATGACCTTGCTGAGTGGGAAACATAATATCTTTAATACATGAGTTAAATCTAAGATGATGATCAAAAGGACTGCAGGTGACCATTTATGTCAATAATAAATACAGTAGATTACTTTAAAAACCCATACTTTGAGCTTTTTATTACAGATGCAATTGCTGACTTACCATAAATCACTGTGCTTAAAGTGCCATATGATATCAAATGTTTAGCTTAACAGCATAAAATTGAGCAGAAACTGTAAAACACGTTTTATAGATGCTATAAAACCCTGGGGCTGGAGGTCACGCTTTTTTGCATTACTTTGATCCATCAGGTCCACTGAAAATTCTCGATAGCCAGTACACTTGGGAACTGAAAATTGGCTTTCAGAGTTTTACTCACTTCGGTTATTATGACCTCCAAGGAGAGCATTTTATGTTTCCTAACATGAGGAGAGAAGCAGAGGCTAGTGTAGGACCCACTGAGAGTTAAATCATTGTATCCTTTGTAATGCTCTTTGTTACTAGTCCTTCCTGTTGTATCAGGTCTCCCCTACCTCCAACCCCTTGTGGGCCTTTAGTATCTGAAAAGAGGCTAATTGATATGGCAAGAGGGTAGTCTTGTTTGTCTTAAAATGTTTGTTCCTGTGAGCATTCATTTAGCAAATTGAGTCATTAAGCACTGTTCTGTGGTTTAGCAATAGAAAAGACTGGGTAGAGGCAGTAAGAAAGAGTATGGAGGATGTGGATGGATGTGAGGGACGTTTAAAATATAGAGGTGGTCAGATTTGGTGATAAAAAGAGATGAGAAAGAGGGGGAAGTCAAAGATGATGCCCGGGTTCTAGGCTTGGCAACCTGGTGGATGGTGGTGCTATTGCTGAGATAAGAGTACAGAGAAGCGAGCCAGGGCAGAGAGGGAGGATACACTGAATTTGAGATACTCATGGGTAATCCAGTATAAATTTCCAATAGCAATTGGTTATTGGATCAAAACCAGAAGGCAAATTAAAAGGAGTTAACTGTTGTAAACACCACTGATGGTGTTTTCCTTTGTTGCAAATGTAGTCCCTTCCATGTAAAACCATGTATCTCACGGATTCCTTCAAAGAATTACCTAGTTCAGCCTTCCATTTTTATTTATCCATCCAACCATTGATTTCTAAGCTTAAACCATCTATTGCCCACCTCTTAGCACTCAGAAAGTTTGCTACTTTTCCTCTTCAACCTATGAAACCTGGAACTGAAAGTAATGCCTTAGTATGTAGCCAGAGATCAGCACTGAAGACATGAAAACACTAAGTAAAGAAATCTATGACATGTTAATGAAGGGGTAATATGAAATGATAAAAAAATGTTTCAGTCATTCAAGAGAAGGAAGGGAAAAATTTTAAACGGAACATAAAGCAGGCGGGTTAATTAGAAAACAAATAGTAAGACAGTCACTGTAAACCCAACTATATCAAGAACTAATATAAATTAACTAATCCAAGTAAAAAGCTAAAACTGTAATACTGTATAAAAAAATAGGCACATTTGAAATACAGGAACACAGAAAGATTGAAATTGAGAGGATGAGTTATCATGCAAATGTTTACCACAAGGAGCTGGGGTAGCTCTCCTAACATCAGACAGTAAATTGTGAGGCAAGAAGCATCACCCAGCAGGAAGCGGGACACTTTATAATGACCAGAGGGTCAATCCACCAGAAAAATAACACAATCTCAAATGTTTACACACACAATAACTTAGCTTTAACTTAAAAGTTCAAAAAGTAAAAAATTGACAGATCTGAAATCCACTGAGGGAAGTCACTGATCAAGTTCAAAACTGATCTGAAGAGTGACTCACTTCTAACTCTGAACTCATTATTGCAAACCACCTGACTTTCTTGAGCACCACTGGCCTTGAAGTTGCCTCAGGGACAGTCAGAAAGGGGCAGCAGCTGGACAGTGAGCTGCATCCATCCCACTAGATCTCTTGCTTAGTGAGACCTCTAGGAAACATCTCCAGGCACTTCAAGTAAAATGCTATGTGTTTATTACATCATTAAGTGAGACAGTTGCATTCCATCTGCATTTTTCTAAATGAATTTTAATCAATGTCAGCAGATCACCAGGGCCCTGTCCTGCCTTGGGATCCTCTAGCTTCTAGTCTTGTTGTCAAAGGACCAGGTACCTGGTCCCTCAGGAGCCCTCCTCAGACACTTAGAACAGTGAAGCGCTCCAGGAATATGGTCCAAAGGATGGTAAATATGTAGAGGATTTTAAAATGCTGGTTTCCTCCCCAGCAAGGAGCTCATCGTTCGGTTCCCTGTGTCATCACTAATTTCTGCCCCAAGATCTATTGTTACATGAGGATCGTTTAACTCTCTCCATCGAGTCTGCAGAATCACCTGGTGCCTGCCACTGTAACACACACTGCCTACTCAGGGCACAATCTCAGGTCAGAGGTCTCAATCTCTGCATTAGAATCCCTGTCTCTAGGAACAGGGTATTACTCTATTACATTTAACCATCAAAGAACGTGCACCATTCTTTTGAGGTGTCCCCTCTCCCTGACATAGAGCTTTGGCCCTAGAGTTCACCCACTTTCTCTTCCTCCAGGAGAAAAGACCCCCTTACTCTTCTTTAGTGCTGGGAGAACTCCCTGGGATTCCAGCCACTGCCTTCTCCCCAGAACTCCCTGGATTTCTGCCATCTCTGCAGGATCCCACATAATCCACCTCCAGTAGTTCAGGAAGTAAACCCAGCCTCTCTGGCTGAGGGTACGGCTGGAGGGGTGAATTCAACAATGAGTAGGTTATTATTAACAAACATGGCGAGATGTTACCTTGAGATATTAGTCTGTGGATTTTTCTTTCCCTGCTTCCTTATACAGTGACCAAGTGACCTCATGGAAGAGTAAAGTTGATAGAAAGTGATTGAAAAGAGCCAGAAATAGTCAATGTTGAGATTTGTGACTCCTAAACGGCTTTAGAAAAGCAAAAAGTGAGGCTTAGGGCATGAAGCATGTAGAGAAACATAGAACAAGGAGAGAGACTAGAGGAATTGCCAGACAACTGCACCCCAGTGCCTCCCAGGGAGGCCAGAGTGGGTCTGCTGGCCTGGGCAAGGGGAGGAGCAGGTAAGAGCACATGGAGAGGAACAGGTCAGCATCGGGAACGTGGAGAGCACCTGAGAGGGCTCCCCATCAGCACCCTTCCTCCTGGGAGGCTTTTGGTGGCTGCATACCCCTGGAGATGTTTGCTAAGCCCTTTCCACACTCCTCTGATTGGACACCCTCCCCACTTCCACGTTTCAGGACTCTCACAAGCCCCACGTATCTGTTAGGAATGCTTTCAGTTGCAAACAACAAAAAAAGTATATGATTTGCAGTGCCTTAGGCACCAGAGGTTTTCTAACGTAACAAGAAGGCTAGAGGTGGGCAGTTGCTTCACTGAAATGCAACTGCACTTCAGGACCCAGTTCCTGAGAACCAGATTCAATTAGTTCTGGAATAACCTTTGGCGATCTGTAATCCTAGAAGCTTCCCAAGTGATCCAACCAGATGTGGAGCCACTGTTCCTGAGCTCACTGAACCTACTGTGCTCTCCCCGCTTCTGAGTTTCCAGAGTCCTTTAGCTTCCAAAGGAGCCAACAGCACTACCAGTAAACACCTGATTCATTTATTCATTCAAATAGTCAACCAGCAGTCAACTGCTCACCTTTTACATGGCAGACAGCTGAATGAGGGCCGTGAACTAGACCTATAGATGTGATGATTTAACAACTTTCTCAAACTAGGTGGATTTGTCATAGAATCTATTTTAAGTGCTTTTTTTTCCATTGAAAGATGGGGTAACCTTCCAAGTAAACATGGTGGATTAAACACCCTCTTTTGCCTCCATTCTGTCTCAAAACCTCATTACGATATAAAGATTTCGTTAAAGGCAACAAAATCCTCAAGGACAAAGCTAAAAGAAAAGGCAATAAGAATGGAGAGAGAGATGTGAACAAAATGTTGGAAACTGGAAAGCGGATAGCAAGTAAGAAGTGACTTAGAGACCAGGCATGAGTTGCAGATAGGGGGCAGGAAGCTAACAGATTGGCCCCATAGAGCCCCTGAAAGGCACAGGATTGGAGACACCAGGAACCTCTCAGGAGGTGGGGTGTGGGTTAAGAGGCTGTACTAAATGCAGGGGGACCCCTGGATCACTTCTCCACCCCACCAGTGAGGCATCTACTTCATCCAACAGAAAACATACTAGAGAAGGAGCTTCAAGGCAAGTTGGCATATGCTGAATGAATGGTGAGAACCACCAGCTACTTTTTTTCCATTGCATCTGAGAATTCTGGTGGCCCAGCTTGGACATCTGAGGCAACAGGTTGGAAAGTTCTTCTTTAGGGTAACTGAGCTCAAAAAAAGACTTATAGACCATGATTACCAGGAATCCTAATCAAACACAGAAATTCAGAGGAAATTAAGGCAGCCCAAAGAACAGCATAAACTTTCAGGAAAATCATGATATCTTCGGAGAGGTAATGGAAGATAATTGCACCAATGAAAAAATACTACTTATAGAATAAAAATGAGTTCTCAGTTTTAAAAAAATATAAAGACAGAATAAAAAGATCAGTAGAATCCAAGCAGGCTTTATTGGGAAGCTACTGGAGGGTGTGTTCCACCCAAACGAGGGAATAAACCGGGGAAAGAGAAGACATAGGATTCAAGAAACGGATTCAATACAGGAGAGTTGGATGACACATCAGAGCAGAAGGCCAGTGGGCTCCAGAGGGGCTGTGTTAAAAGTAAAACATCAACAGATTACCTGACACCTTTGACTATTATGAGGAGATTAACAATTCTGGCAAAGAGTTGAAAGAACATCCGGAATAGTTATAAATCACAAGATAATTTTGAACTCCAGGGAGAAAAATAAATGTTACATTACAAAGGAAACATTATCAGTTCGCCTTAGCTGGGAAAAATATTTACAATAATCACCACAGTGTTAACCTTGACTATCGATTTAATAAAAAAAATTTTGAGACAGTTACATTGGAAGAATGGGCAGAACAAGAGTGCCAAATCCTCATCTTTCACAGCAAGAAGTCAAGAGTTTATATCTAAATCTGAAAAATCAATACAGAAGCATATGATTTAGACACATGGAAGAAAGATCCAGAAGAAGCAGCGGAGCCAGTTGAAAGACTTTCATTTCTCTGATGAAGAGGAACATGTGGGAAATGGTAATCTGTCAGACCACAGGGAATTTTCTGGTCAACTAGTCCCAGACTTTTGTAATTCTCTCCCCCTAGTTCACTGGGTTCAGCCAAAGTCCTCCCTTGAGGATTGCCAAGTGTAAGCTCTAAGGAAACATACAAACACACACAATGAACTTCATTTGAACTTTGTTTCATCCTTTTTTTTCTAAGCCAAAAGTGTCATAACAACTAGGGAAGGCGCCAGAGCCACACGGATAGGTGGGAGTGTCTGTGCAGAGGCTCTATTCCCTGAGCCTCTTGTCAACATGGAGACCCATGAGTGTCTTCACCCAACGTACAGGCACAGGTTTGAATGAATGAAAGAATGAATGAATGAAAGCGAAAGAAAACCCCACTATTTTTCATACATCGTGAACGCTTAACAAATTTTAGGACCAACACTGTTTGCCTCTAGCGCTTCTTTCTGACTCGCTCAGAGATTTACTGGCCTATTGTGTGTTTTGATGTATATGAAGTGTGCATCTGTAATGTGCAAGGGACACTCCTGCCTTCAAATATATTACTGTCTGTTTGAGGGGGCAAAATGTGAACAAAGGAAAATTTAAGCTTATGGCCGTGGGCAGTTGAGCAGTGGGTGCAAAGGAAGAGGTTACTATGGGACTTGAACCCATAAGCTGAGTGAGGGCGTGGCGCAGGGAGGACTGACTTTCCCAACACTGGCTGCAGAGTCCCTCTATTCTTTCCCGAGTATTTTGTTCACACTGAGGATGGAAAGAAGGGAAGACAAAAGTCAACAAAGTGCAAATTTGGTTGGCTTCCCGCAAGCATTCTCATGTTTACCTTAAGGCTTTCACTCTAAGTCAGAGAAATAAGTTTCTCTGGTGATGAAATCTCACCAGTCTTTCCTTCCTGCCAGGAGGGCAGTGGGAGGAGTGCTAGGCAGCTGCCTGCTCTGCTCACTCCTTGACTCCAGATATCAATTGATTTCCTCCATTTGTGTATTTCTTCCCACTGGAACAAGCATTAAACCATTATCCAGGAGTAGCTAAGGGAAGTTTCACTGGTCTAGGCCCCTAGTTTTGGTGTTTTCTAATACTGCAATTCTGTGTCTCCACTTCTCTGTCCTCAGGAGTTTACTGGGTACAATGCCAGCCACACCAGTTCACATCTGAACAGCCCCTTCCACATTCTAGGAGGAATGTCCCAGTGGAGGAGGATTCTTGGTCTCACATTCCACTTCTTCAGACTTCCAAGTATAGTGTCTTTATTTCTTTAGCTCCAGTTACTTTGCTTTTATTTACTCTTGTAAAAATATCTGGAGGAGCAATACTCTCAGTTTTGTAAATATTCCTTTTTAGCAAAAGGCATGCCCTTGACATTTAAACATCCCTGACTTTGGGAAATAAGATAACTACAACAGGCGTACAATCTTAAAAGGCTCTTGAACTCTATAGGTTGGTCACTTCTGGGGATCTGGTTCCTTGTATGTGTGTGTTGGAGTGCTCAGTTCTAACCATGTGTGTCCAGAACAGAGCCTTGCTTAGAGAAGTCCCTCCATAAAGATTTTTAGGAGAATGAAAAATAAAAACCTTGCATCTGATAGCCGTAAGCTTTTTCTACCACACAAGAGAGTGTCAGAGAGTTCTTTTCAAATCCACTTGTCCATCCTGTGAGCTTACATAAGCTCTACCTATTTTGTTTGAGGCTGGCCTGGAAGCCCATGTATGCTGATTAATCTAGTGGTTCTATGGCTCAAATGTAGAGGAAAAGGCCTCTCTCCTGGCTCTTTTCAAATAATCTCCTTTGTGAGTCCAGCTCCTGGAGGCTGGGGCTCAATCTGCCATTTTCCATGCATCACGCAGGCTCTCTAGAGTGGTTTATGGTGTAGGAAAATCTGTGTGGACAGAAAGCAGGTCTCCCCTTAGAAGTCATAGGAAGAAGCTCCCCATAAGCTGTGTCCTGACCGTGCTCCATTTAATGATTCTCTTGTGGGGGCTGAGCACCTACTATGTGTCCGTGGTAAACAAGACAGACACGTTTCTGCTTTCAGGGAACTCGAAGTCTCATGGAGGAGCTGGAAGTTGTAGAGTCTTATAGGGCTACATAAAGGGACACATGGCCCAGACACCCAGAGAGTGATCTCTAAGAGCTGAAACCAGGCCAGAGCAGGTGGGCAAGGAGATTTCCCAGCAGGGGAACAGCCCATAGGTGAGAGATGCTGTGATGTATTTGGGCTAAACTTGGAACAGAGAATGCACAGAGTGCAAGAAGCTGCGGATGAGGGAGGGTGAGGGAAGCAGGGGGAAGATCACAGAGGCATCATATTAGGAGGTTTGGGCTTTATCCTGAGAGAAATGGGGAGTCACTGAAGTATCTTAAGTGCAGGGTGAGGGGGGCATAATCACATTTGCATTTTAGAAATATCAGATGGTGATTTGAACAAGCAGAGTGACAATGGAGATGAAGAGAAGCAGCAGAATTTTAAGGGTCTTTTAGGAGACAGAATTTATATGTAGGAGGGAAAAGGATGTGGGGGATGACGGAGGAGGAGAAGGCCAGGTGAAGCTGCAGGCTTCTAAAATTAGCAAGTGGGTGAATGCGGTGCCATCCCCTGAGCTGGAGCCCGCAGAGGAAAAGCAGGTTTGGAGAAGGTGGGAAGACAACTGATTCAGTTTTAACCTGTTGAATTTGACTTACCTGTAGGAAATCCAAGCATAGATAAATGTCCATTAGATGGACACTGTGTATGTGGGTCTAGAGCTCAGCAGAGAGGCTGGGCTGAAAACAGGGACTTAGATAGCATCAGCACAAAGATGGTAAGGAAAGCTGTGGAAGTGGATGAGAGTGTGTCAGAGAAGAGAAAACAAGGACAAAACCTTGAGGAGCCCCAACATTTAAAGGCAAGACAAACGAAGAGGAGTCTGTGGCGGAGACAGAGGGGAAGCAGCCAGAGAGATGGGAGAAAAAACCAGGAGTATGGAGTCAGGGAAGCAAGAGAGGAGAGAGTTGTAGGGGGAGGTGGATATCTTTGTCCAGTGATGCTGAAGGATTAAGCAAAACAAGGGTGGAAAAGTGTATGTTGGATTTAGCAGCAAAGCAGATGTTCTGAGTTGAATTGTGTCCCCCATTCCAAATTCATATGTGGAAGTCTTAACCCCCAGTACTTCAGAATGTGACTATATTTGGAAATAGAACCTTTAAAGAAATAATTAAGGGACTTCCCTGGCTGTCCAGTGGTTAAGACTCTGCACTTCCACTGCAGGGGCCACGGGTTCGATCCCTGGTCTGGGAACTAAAATCCCACTTGCCGCACAGCCAAAGGAAAAAATAAAAGTAATTAAGTTAAAGTGAGGACATATGGGTGGACCCTAATCCAACATGACTGGTGTCCTTATAAAAAGAAGATATTAGGACACAGACCACACAGAGAGAAGACCATGTGAAGACACAGGGAGAAGGCAGCCATCTACAAGCCAAGGAGAGAGGCCTCAGAAGAAACCATCCATCTGACACCTTGATCTCAGACTTCCAACCTCCAGAACTGTGAGAAAATGAATTTCTGTTGTGTAAGCCACCCAGTCTGTGGCACTTTGTGGTGGCAGCCCTCGAAGACTAACTCAGCAGTAGTGGTGACTTTGACAAGAGAGGCGGCTTTGAAAGCAGCATGAGGGGAAGCCAGGTGGCAGGGAGTGAGGAGTGAG
>NW_006780658.1:509660-542931 GCF_000442215.2 Lipotes vexillifer | reverse complement strand
AGGAATGAGGACATGTCAACGATCATAGAAAATGATTTCCAAAACCCTGTCTGTGAAGGGAAGGAGAAGACACAGATGGTAGCCGGAGGAAGCTGTGGGGTCAGTGGAGGGGAGTTGACTAGTTAGTTGCTGGATTAGTTAGTTGGTTTAAAAGTGAAACAGCTATTTATTAATAGCTCTGCCACTGAAGATTCATTTCAAGAAGGTCACTTTGTTTTTTACATGTTTTATAAATTTTATTTCTAAAAAGTATATGTTGTGCTAGTGTAAATGGCATTTTTTTAACATCTTTATTGGAGTATAATTGCTTTACAGTGTTGTGTTAGTTTCTGCTGTATAACAAAGTGAATCAGCTATATGCATATGTATATGCCCATATCCCCTCCCTCTTGCATCTCCCTCCCACGCTCCTTATCCCAACCCTCTAGGTCACTTTTAACATTACAAGGCCAGAATTTAACCAAGACCAAGTTAACACCCATTCTGGTCAGGGTTCTAGAGTGGCGCTCTCCAATACAGCAGCCACTGGCTGCATGTACTTATTGCAATTTTAATGAATTACAATTCAATAAAATTTAAAATTCAGTTCCTCAGTCACACTTGCCACCTTTCAGGTGCTCAATGGCCGCATATGGCATATTAGGCAGCACAGAGAATATAGAACATTTCCATCGTCACAGTGGTCAATGCTGGTCAATGCTGCCCCAGAATTTATACTATCGTCAAGTGAAGAGCTGGTGCAAACTCCACCATGTCACATGGTACAGCTTAAATGAATAGGGGAGGGTCAGCAAGAGAATGCATGTCAATCCCAAGCCACTTGTCATTCAAGAAAGATATGCTCGGGCTTCCCTGGTGGCGCAGTGCTTGAGAGTCCGCCTGCCGATGCAGGAGACGCGGGTTCGTGCCCCGTTTCGGGAAGATCCCACATGCCGCGGAGCGGCTGGGCCCGTGAGCCATGGCCACTGAGCCTGCGCGTCCGGAGCCTGTGCTCCGCAAATGGGAGAGGCCACAACAGTGAGAGGCCCGCATAACGCAAGAAAAAAAAAAAAAAAAAAAAAAAAAAAAGAAAGAAAGATATGCTCCTATTTACAATAGCCAGGACGTGGAAGCAACCTAAGTGTCCATCAACAGATGAGAAAGAAGATGTGGCACATATATTCAATGGAATATTACTCAGCCATAAAAAGAAATGAAATTGAGTTATTTGTAGTGAGGTGGATGGAACTAGAGACTGTCATACAGAGTGAAGTAAGTCAGAAAGAGAAAAACAAATACCATATGCTAGCACATATATATGGAATCTAAAAAAATATGGTTCTGAAGAGCCTAGGGGCAGGACAGGAATAAAGATGCAGACGTAGAGAATGGACTTGAGGACACCTGGAGGGGGAAGGGGAAGCTGAGACGAAGTGAGAGAGTAGCATTGACATATATACACTACCAAATGTAAAATAGATAGCTAGTGGGAAGCAACTGCATAGCACAGGGAGATCAGCTTGGTGCTTTGTGACCACCTAGAGGGTGGGAGGGAGACACAAGAGGGAGGGGATATAGGGATATATGTATACGTATAGCTGATTCACTGTCTTATACAGCAGGAACTAGCACAACAATGTAAAGCAATTATACTCCAATAAAGATGTTAAAAAAAGAAAGAAAGAAAGATATGCTGGCTCAGACCAGGCACAGCTGGACACAGCCTGGCTTGTGCTCCAGGAGAGAGAGTCTCCTTGGCTCTCCCTTTTGCTATGGACTTTGAGATTTGAGACCAGGCAGTAGAACCTGACCGATGGTATGACTTTTATGGTCAGGAGGCCTGATAGTGGAGATGAACTTCCTGCCAGCTGAGCAGGGGCCCCTCTCCTAGGGGCCAGGAGTGACGCTGAGCCATGGGAGTCCCAGGGAAGGACCTCTGTGTCAGCAGCTTGGATTGTTCTTCCTAGAATTTCCAGGCACTGTCTCTGGTGCTAGAAAGGATGAAATGGGTTACTTTTCTTTAACCCTTCTACTGGTACTGTTTTTTGCTGTTGTTATTAAAATGGATGTATTTGTTGCTTTTCATTTTTTAAGACACAGCCATGTTTGACTGCGTCTTTTTTCTTTTTTTTTTTTTTGTGTTAAAATACACATAACATAGGGCTTCCCTGGTGGCGCAGTGGTTGAGAGTCCGCCTGCCAATGCAGGGGACACAGGTTCTTCCCCCGGTCCGAGAAGATCCCACATGCCGCGGAGCGGCTGGGCCCGTGAGCCATGGCCGCTGGGCCTGGGCGTCCGGAGCCTGTGCTCCGCAATGGGAGAGGCCACAACAGTGGGAGGCCCGTGTACTGCAAAAAAGAAAAAAAAAATACACATAACATAAAAATTTACCATCTTAATCATTTTTAAGTATACAGTTCGGTGGTATTAAATATATTCATCTTGTTGTGTAGCCATCACCACCATCTATCCCCATAACTCTTTTCATCTTATAAAACTGCAGCTATACCAGTCAACAATAACTTCCCATTCTCTCCTCCCCCAGCCCCTGGCAACCATCATTATACTTTCCATCTTTATGATTATGACTACTCCATATAAGTGGAAACATACAGTATTTGTCTTTTTGTGACTGTCTTATTTCACACAGTGTGATATCTTCAAGGTTCATCTATGTTGTAGCATATTGCAGAATTTCTTTAATTTTTAAGACTGAATAATATCCCACTGTATGTATAGACCACATTTTGCTTATCCATTCACCCATTGATGGACACTTGGGTTGCTTCCACTTTTTAGCTATTGTAAATAATGTTGCTATGAACACGGGTATACAAATATCTCTTCAAGACCCTGCTTTCAATTCTTTTGGGTATGTACCCAGAAGTGGAATTGCTGGGTCATATAGTAATTTTATTTTTAATTTTTTGAGGAACCTCCATACTGTTTTCCATAGTGGCTGCACCATTTTACATTCCCACCAACAGTGCACAAGTGTTCCAGTTTCTCCACATCCTCACCAACACTTGTTGTTTCCTATCTTTTTGATAGTAGCCATCCTAATGGGCGTGAGGTGTTTCTCCTGGCACTTTTTTGGAATACTCTAGTTTAAATATGTCCATCCAAAACTGACCACAAAGCTGACCAGCCCAGGGTTACCTGAGCTTAAGCTGTCAGTATGGTTTGCTGCAGCCCATCACTCTAAAGGGACCTACTACACTAGTGGCCAGCAAAACCATACACACACACACACACACACACACACACACACACACACACACACACGTTTTAAAGAAGTTGTCATTTAAAAGAGGAATGTGACCATGGTTGAAACGTTCAAACAGTATAGAAGTATGTAAAGTGAAAAGTAAATCTCTTTCCACTGCTTCTCAATCCCCAGCATTCTACCATCAGGAGAGAAATACAGTTGACCTGTGTATCCTGATGGAAATTTTCTATTCACTTCCTCACACACCCTATTTTATACCACCTGCAAACTGATCAGGAAGACACAATAAATCTCACAAATTTTGTATTTTAAAAATATATACGTGTATGTGTGAATACACACAGTTCACTCCTACTCCTACACACAGTTCACTCCTACGTCTCCCCCCATGTCGTGGGCTCTCAGCTAACGAGCTAGTGCGGTCACCTGTGGGGTGTGTCTATATGAACCTATGTGTATATTTTACACAACTGAAAGCTTACCTCATATACTTTCTGTATAAGTAAGATACAGTAAGATACACTTACTTTTTTTTTTTTAACCTTTTAAAGATATCACAGTGTGATGGGTTAATTTTATGTGCCAACTTGACTGGGCCATGGGGTGCCCAGATATTTGGTTAGACATTATTTCTGGGTGTACCTGTGAAGGTGTTTCTGGATGAGATTAGCATTCAAATCTGTTGACTGAGTCAAGCAGATTGCCCTTCCCAGTGTGGGTGGGCCTCATCCAGTCCATTGGAGGCCTGTGTAGAACAAAGTGTGAGGTAAGAGAATTTGCTCTCTCTGCTTGTCTTCAGCTGGAACATCCATCTTCTTGAATACTTGGACTGGAACCAACTACCAGCTCTCCTGGGTCTCCAGCTTGTAGATGGCAGATCTTTTTTTTTTTTTTAACATCTCTATTGGAGTATAATTGCTTTACAATGTTGTGTTAGTTTCTGATGGCAGCTCTTTTATCTTCGTAAAATTCATGATCTACTCTCACTGTCCTGACCTTAAGCTGCTTAACATTTTTGTCTAATTAGTTTTCTCTCCAAGAATGGCTCTGACATTTGCTAGGGTGATCACCTTAGAGAGGACACCCCTGAGGCCCCACGAAAGGCCCCTTGGGGAGGGGAGAGCAGCCCGTCAGTGACTCGAGGAGTGGATGGCTGCCTGCACGCCTCAAGGGCAGGTCGGGAGGAAGGACCCTAGGTGTTGCCCCCATTTCAAAATTCGACATTCCATTGCTTGGCCCTTGCAACATGTCAGAATTGGATATCTTTTGTTTTTCAAGAGAACCAATCCACGATTTTATTTAGTTACTTTTCAGTAAGTTTAAATCCTTGAGGGGGTACAGCATTGCACAGATTCTATGTGCAATGGCCCTAGCAGGAAGACCGTTCTTAGCAGTTCGGCAGGAACTGCCACTGTTTCCATGGGCAGGAGATACCTTTCTCCAGATTTCTCTGGTTTTGTTTGGTTTGCCGCCAGAAGTCACTCTGTTGCACTTTTTGAACACGCCTCTTGCCCAAATAGAGTTTGGTTTCATCTGGGGGCATAAACACTTTCAGTTTTAAGAAGAGCTGTGTGCTCCTTCTGGTTGCAGAGACCTCACTTAGAGCGAGCAGAAGTGGCCCTAGGCCCCAGCCTCCCCAGCAGTTACTGCTGTAGAAGTCCCGTTGCTGGCAGGCTTCCACAGGCGCCAGGATGGTGAACAGAGTGGATTTGATCTCTTTTGATAGGGTAAGAATCCTTCTGTTCTAATTAGAGAAGAACAAAGTACTTTTTAAATATAATTTGTCACAAAATAAACTATTTTGATTGCTGAATCCAAGATGCAGTGATACATGTAGTCCTAAATCTTACTCAGATTCCCTAAAACCAGCTTTAATTTCCAGAAGGTTGATACCATATTATTGTGTTGGTACCATTTATTATTTTGTGGCGAAAAATTAACACTACAAAAACGTAATAGCTCCACTAAATAGTTCTGCCAGAGAAAACTCATTTCACTTTTTTAAGATTTGAAAGACAGCATATCAGTTTACATGGACATTGCTTCAAAATTCATAATTAATCCTCAAATGATGTAAGTGAAAGTTTTGCAGGTCAGTAAGGAGGAAAATAGAAATGAATTTCATTAAGAATTACGATTGCTCAAAGTGTGGCCTGAAGCCATGCCCTCTCAAGCTCTGTAGGATCGTGTCCTCAGGCAAAGTGGTGTTGGGGTAGGAGAGAACACAAGCAGGACACCACCAAAAAGCACCCTGGGGTCTAGCAGGATGCGGCAGTTATGATTTAGGAAGCCTCAGGCCCGTTGGGTCAGCAACAAAAATATTTAGCCCTCCTGGGGTGCTTTTGAAACCTTAGAAGCTCCTCAAAGCCCCACTGTAGGCCCAGGGCACCGAGTTGCTGAGAAAGGCCACTGCTACAAATATTGTGTAACCTGAGGTCTTGGTGGACAGGCTGGGGGGGGAGGAGACGCCAACACTGAGTGGGTGTTACAGTAACACCCTCCTCACTGAGCTGCCAGCATCCTCCTGTGCCTGTTCCTGTATGTTCACAGCAGGGCAGCCAGAGTGACCCTTTCCAGACACTTCTGATCGTGTCAGGCCTCTGCTTAAACATTCAGGCCTCACGTCACTCTTAGAACAAGGACCACATCCTCATAGGGTCTTCAGGCCTGCTTCTCCACCTTCATCGTCTACTTCCTGCTCCCACGCACCAGCCTTCTGTAAGCTCCTCAAGCATTCCATGAGGGCATTTTGCTGCCCTGGAGCTCTGTACAGGCCGTTCCCTCTGCCGGGAACTCTCTCCCCTTGCCTTTCCTCTGCCTTGTCTCACACTTGTGCTTCAGATCTCAGCCTAAAAGTCAGTTCCTCCATAAACGTCCTGCCCCAGGCTAGTTTGCCTCTCCCAGCACCAAGTGTCTTTCCCTCAAGAATTTATCACAATAGGACTTCCCTGGTGGTGCAGTGGTTAAGAATCTGCCTGCCAATGCAGGGGACACTGATTCGAGCCCTGCTCCAGGAAGATCCCGTATGCCATGGAGCAACTAAGCCCGTGTGCCACAGCTACTGAGCCTGTGCTCTAGAGACCGCAAGCCACAACTACTGAAGCGCGCGCGCCTAGAACCTGTGCTCCGCGACAAGAGAAGCCACTGCAGTGAGAGGCCCGCGCACCATAACGAAGAGTAGCCCCCGCTCACTGCAACTGAGAAAGCCCGCATGCAGCAACAAAGACCCAATGCAGCCAAAAATAAAGAAATTTATTTATTTTTTTAACAAAGGATTTATCACAATATGCAATTATGCAGGCATGTGCATGATAATTTTACATCTTCCTCCTCCACTTAGGCTGTGATCTCCACAAGGGCAAGGCCCACCATGTTATTTCCTAATGCCTGGCACGGGTACCTCATAGGCTCTCAATAAATGCTTCATGCATGAATAAATGGTAGAGTGCTGTCCCATCCTTTATAAATGTAAGATTGGGGTTCACTCCCCACCACTCCAGCACAAGGTATAATCATCATGCCAATTTCTATCACAAATACAGTGAAGGCTTCCTCGTATCTTATCCTCTAGGATTTAATCGTATTTTGATTACTTCAATTCGTGTATCTCCGTCCTTTAAAGACAAAGAAAATCACAGACTCATAATGGTAAAGGGGACATAGTTATTTTGACTGGATAGTTTAAATATTAGGCAAATGTTAAGCAGTCTAGTCAAGTTAACTGAGCTTCCTAAATTTTTCTACTGTTAGAGATTATCTCCCTGCCCTGGAAGTCTAGTCAAATGCCACTTAAATGTTTATGCACCCTAATAGACAAGGAAAATTTCTCTTTGCTTTTCATGTACCCTGCCTCTGACTGATGGTCTGGGAAGTGAAGATCAACCAGATGTAGTTGCAGCATCTTCCTCATTCTTCATGAGCTCTCTGAGTAGTTGATGGATGCTCTGCCCTCTGTTCTCTGAAATAAACCACCCCCCATTTCTAGCTTAATTCCTTTATTTAAAGTGGTTTTTCTTCTTAACTTCTGTGTAAGTGCCATGGAAAAGGCAACTTTGGAGAGAATTGTAAGGATAAACCAGCTCTGCCAAATATTAAATACATTATAAGGCTATGATAACTGATGAGACTAGCGCCAGGATTTCTGCTTCAGTAGCCATGTCCTTTGGGCACCAGAGTAACTAAAGCACTGGAAATCCCGGACAGTGCTGGCCAGGGCTGTGATCCCTCATGGCTCCTCATGGGGTTCCCCACTTGACCCACTTGAGGCTACCTCTAGGCCAAGGCACCCACTTAAGGATCACAGTCTCAGCCTGAGAGTGCCTAGCTTCTCCTGGCTTTCCTGGCCTCACTTGTTTTCTGGTCGCTATCCCTTTTATCCTCTGAGTGAAAGCCCTGCTCTCTTCTCTTCCCTTACAATATCTGTGGTTAGCCTATTGGGAAGACCCTCAATTGCCCTTTCAGTGATAAGCCCCAGTTGTCATAAACTGACAATCAGACATCAACGGATGTTGATGTGGTGCCCATTGTTCATCACACCTGATAAGTCTCATCTTTACTCTAAGGAGAGAAGAGAGGTGTTACCTCTCAGCCCTAGAGAAATTTGACCTCACACACAGAATGGACCAAGCTGTTTACCATCCACAAAGAAAAAGACAATGAAAGTTGAATGTTCATTTAAAGAGAAAGTTTATATTCTGCTTTTCAGACTATAATCCATTTAATACTCACAAATATCTCTAACATACACACACAAAAAAGGTGATTACATTTTTTTATATTTAAAAAACTCCCCTTGGAAAGAACACTCATTGTAATTTGTATTTTGTTTAATGTTCAATTTACTAAACCTTCCATTTTAATAAACAAAACTTTGAAAGTCAAATTTTCTTATACATTCAAGCAATGATCATATACTTATATTACCATAAATTACCTAAGCTACAATTAAAATTTTAGCATGACTCATTTTTGAACACTTCACACATGAACGCAATGACTATGGAACCCTTCAAACTACTCTAAATTATCAACCCAATTCATTTCCTAATTTTTTCTATACTTCCTAAGCCTTCTCTAAGTTATACAAAATCTAGTACTACTTACTACAGTACCTTTCTAGTATTATGGAAATTTTGGTCCAAGGTTGGTTGAACTCACTGTTTTTGGAGAGCCAGCTGTAATCATGGCCCAAGGGAAGAAATAAGCGGGTGTGTGTTACTGTTCTCCTACTTGTTACAATCAACCCCAAATTAAACACGTGTCATCGCATTCATTCTTCTACTATGACCTCCTCTTCATTCATCTTATATTAACTTTTCTTTTAAATGTTATTAACTTTGTACAAATTCAACAATTCCAACTATAATTACCATTTTCTTTGTGATAGTCAAAGGCAGGTGGGGACGTCCCCAGGTCAACTCCTGTGTCCTTTCAGCACAACTCTGGAAGTCCTGGAAATCATTCTTGCTTTGCTCCACATATATCCTGAGGTTTTCTCTGCCCTGGACATGGACTCAGCTACCCTCTGGGAGTCCTGTTTCCTTGTAGAGACCAATCCTGGGCAGAGGGGGTGCACAAGAGAGTGAGTGTGGGTAAAAGTGCCTCCACTGCTTTTCTCCATCATTAGCAGTGCTAGCAGGAAGTGTCTTTAAGGACTTGCATTACAATAAGGTGCTCTGATTTAACAGATATTGTTGAAACCCACTTTTCTCTTTTTTCTGTCTTGTAATTGGTACCATTTATTATTTTTTTAATTGGAGTACAGTTGTTTTACAATGTTTTGTTAGTTTTTACTGTACAGCAAACTGAATCAGTCATATGTATACATATATCCCCTCTTCTTTGGATTTCCTTCACATTTAGGTCACCACAGAGCACTGAATAGAGTTCCCTGTGCTATACAACAGGTTCTCATTAGTTATTTGTTTTATACATATTAGTGTATATATGTCAATCCCAATTTCCAAGTTCATCCCACCCTCCCTTTCCCCACTTGGTGTCCATACTTTTGTTCTCTGTGTCTGTGTCTCTATTTCTGCCTTGCAAACCTGTTCATCTGTACCATTTTTCTAGATTCCACATATATGCATTAATATATGATATTTGTTTTTCTCTTTCTGACTTACTTCACTCTATATGACAGTCTCTAGGTCCATCCGTGTTTCTACAAATGACCCAGTTTTGTTCCTTTTTATGGCTGCGTAATATTCCATTGTATATATGTACCACATCTTCTTTATCCATTTGTCTGTCAATGGGCATTTAGATTGCTTCCATGGCCTGGCTATTGTAAATAATGCTGCAGTGAACATTGAGGTGCATGTGTCTTTTTGAATTATGGTTTGTAACCTACTCGTAGTGTGAGATTTCATTCACCTCCACGTTATTTTCTTTTCTACTCTTTCTTTCCTCAAGGCAACTGTGGCTGAGAGAGCTTATGTAATGGGTCCCAGATGACATCATCAGTAAGCAGCAGACAGTATTTCAAACCTGGTCGAATCCCAAAGCTCATATTCTCTCTGTTACACAGCACTTTGTGAAACAGAAGCTATGGTCCTAGTCCTTTGTTCATTTATTCCATCAATCAGTCCTTCCATATAGCTTAGGACTTGTCTTCTTTCTCCATCCTCTGTCAAGGGTTATAAGGTGATCTAAGTATGTCTTGCCATTCTGGACACACTACCAATGAGGAAGAGAAAAAACGGTTCCTGTGATTTCATCAAAATGAGAAAGAGTTCTTTTTAAAATTATTTTTATACCTTTAAGAGCTATTCTCTCAAGGCAATAAAATTACCTTATGTTTCAAGGTCAAGGTCGGGATAAAGAATAGAGTATAAGTGAACAACAAAAGAAGTAACCTGGACAGTGCAAGCCAGCAGAACGACAGGTTAATGAGGATTCAAATCTTGCTGAGCCCTAAATTTCACAATAAACGACTTGCTTCCTCCTTATACAATTGGCCTGATGATCAAAAATCAGCCCATTTAAAGCTCTTATCCCCGCACCTGGCATAGAGCAAGTGCTCAAAAAATATTATCGACCATTAGTAGAGTTTCTTCTTTCTGAACCAACCAGCTTATGGAACACCTACAATATGTACAGTATTATGATTCAATCTGGGGGTTAGTATAAACAAACCAATCCTGCCTGTCACATAATTAAAATAATGATTTCAAGAATCAATATTGCTGATAAAAATGTTAATAAAAGTCACAAAGTGCTGTCTTGAGTCAGAGGAAGAAGATGGGCTGGCAGCAGGTGGGCGTGAGCCAGCTCAGAGCAATGGGAGATACTTGGCGTGCTTCAGTGGCACCCTTCCACCCATCCTCTTTCACAGCCTGAGAAAAATAACTGAGCTCAGAACTGTGGTGGATTAACATAGACTAAAGGTACATCTTTATTAAATATTAAGTCAGATGGTTTAAGCATTTAAGATGTCTTGCCTTCATCAAGAAGTCAAAGGGCAATCTTGTTTTTAGACCTAAAAAAGACTTTATCTCACCCCAATCCTACTTCCTCCAAATACGTCACACTTTAGTTATTAATACTTAGCTTTCTTCGAAATTGAGTTATTTGTAGTGAGGTGGATGGACCTAGAGTCTGTCATACAGAGTGAAGTAAGTCAGAAAGAGAAAAACAAATACCGTATGCTAACACATATATATGGAATCTAAAAAAAAAAAAAAAGGTCATGAAGAACCTAGGGGCAAGACAGGAGTAAAGATGAAGACCTACTAGAGAATGGACTTAAGGATACGGGGAGGGGGAAGGGTAAGCTGGGACAAAGTGAGAGAGTAGCATGGACATATATACACTACCAAACATGAAATAGGTAGCTAGTGGGAAGCAGCCGCATAGCACAGGGAGATCAGCTCGGTGCTTTGTGACTGCCTAGAGGGGTGGGATAGGGAGGGTGGGAGGGAGGGAGATGCAAGAGGGAAGAGATATGGGGACATATGTATATGTATAACTGATTCACTTTGTTATAAAGCAGAAACTAACACACCACTGTAAAGCGATTATACTCCAAAATGTGAATACCACAGTCTAAAAAGAAAACTTAGGTTTCTTCATTCAGAGTGATTATAGTCCCAAATGGGGGTCTACTAAAGTCTTCAGTGGCCTTCCATCTGTAGGGCTGCTGGATCAAAAATACTGTAATCAGCTCAGTAGAATGTAGTAATAAGTAAGTGAGAAATTTGGAAAGTCCCTGTCCCACATATTATAAACTTTATTTTGTGTAAAAGCAGAAGGAAAATCCTCAAACCACTGGTACACAGCAAATCTTAGTCAAAGCTGATCTCATTTTCTGTAGACAGTGGCACAAATAGATAATAAATAATTCCTTTTAGTTCCTAATTTCTCAAATACAGAATAAGTTGGCTAAGATAGCTGAGCAACCTAATTAGTAGCTTCAGCCAACTCAGTAGAAGTTTTAAAAAGATAATTTTAAAATATTATATATGACTGAAGTCTTTCTATCAAGCTCAAAAGTAGTGTTGGAAATAGGTGCTAGAATAAACACTACAATGAAAACCTAAGCTTATACTGTTACATATTTTTTCCCCTTGTAATTGGCACTTCTGTATCATTTGATCAAGTATTCATTGAGAGAGTCACCTCTCAAATTTCTAATAAATGTAGCACATGTTTAGTAACTCTCTGTGAACCCTTCCATGAAAAGGGGGCTAGAAAAACTATACACATAAATATAAGTGATTCCCCCAGGACTATAGGTGTCCAGTGAGTTTGTCATCTGTCTGCTGCTATGGATAAAGAAGAATAAGTCTTTCACATGAAATCAAATCCCCAGGCTTACTCACTCACAGAAATAGGAGTCACGTTTACATTATTCCCAGAGCACAGGAATCCTGATCCAAAAAATTAAACTGAGTGCAAGGCAGCAATAGAGACACGGATGTAGAGAACAAACGTATGGACACCAAGGGGGAATATTGGTGGGGGGGGGGGATGAATTGGGAGATTGGGATTGACATATATACACTAATATGTATAAAATAGATAACTAATAAGAACCTGCTGTATAAAAAATAAAGATGTTCAAAAAAAACCTAAAACAACAAAAACAAAAAATTAAACTGAGAGTTAGTCTGGGACTCCAAAAGCCCTTCGATCTAAGAAAAGGCAGAATACCCTGTAAGGATACCAGAAAGAATTAGTATTTCAAAAATTTGGAATAATCTGACCATGTGCCCAATGTTAGGAACATATTTTTTTTCCTGTCACACTTAAAACATTTATAAAAGTTGAATATTTATAAAAATTGACCACTGAACCACAACAAAAGGAATCTCAGTAAGTACAAAAACTCAGTACCACCAAGAAAGTACAATCAAAAGCACATTTTTTAAATGAATCAATGTATTTGAACAATAAGAAATAGTTTTCTAAATATTTCATGTGTTAAAGAATAAACCATTATAAAAATTACAAAATATTTAGAAATGAGTGCCGTTCTACATGTGAAATGCAGCAATGCTTAGAGAAAAAATTAGATATAATAGAAAAGAAGAAAAATTAAAAGCTAATGATCTAAAGCATTCAGTTGAAGAAATAAAAATAACAGTAAAACAAAGTAGAAAGAAGGAACTAATGTAAGAACAGAAGTGAATGGGCAGCTAACTAACTAGGTTTAATAAAAATCAAAAGCTGACTCTTTACAGACCTATAAAATGGATAAAACTCTCCAAAATCAGTCAGTAATAAACAAGAAAAGGCACAAATAAATAATACTAAATATGAAAATTAAATATAAATATTGATATGGGAAAAAATTTTTTAATTTCATGAAAGCTGTGAACAATAGAGCAATAAATAATTAGATGCAGTAGACAATTTTCTAGAAAAATATTAAAAAATCAAACAAGAATTTTAAAAGCCTGAAAAGATCTATAAACTTTAAAAAATAAGTCAAATCAGTAATAAAAAAAAAAAATCAACAGCTAAAATATGGCAATGATCTTTCAAAATGGTTCAGCAACTTGGAAAGACAGTTTGGCAGTTTCTTGCAAAACTAAACATACTCTTACCTATGATCCTGCAATCACACTCCTTAGTATTTACCCAAAGGACCTGAAAACTTATGTCCACACAAAAACCTGCACATGGATGTTTATAGCAGCTTTATTCATAATTACGAAAACCTGGAAGCAACCAAGATATCCTTCAGTAGGTGAACAGATAAACTGTGGTACATGCAGACAATGGAATATTACCGAGTGCTAAAAAGAAATGAGCTGTCAAGTCATGAAAAGACATGGAAGAAACTTAAATGCATATTATGAAGTGAAGCCAATCTGAAAAGCTGCATACTGTATGATTCCAAATATATGACATTGTAAAAGAGGCAAAACTATGCAGACAGTAAAAAGATCAGTGGTTGCCAGGGGTTGGAGGTAGGGAGAGATGAATCAGCAGATTGCAGAGGATTTTTAGAGCAGTAAAAGTACTCTGTACGATACTATAATGGTGGATACATGTCCTTATGCATTTGTTAAGACCCATAGAATGTACAATACCAAGAGTGAAACCTGATGTGAACTATGGACTTTTGGTGATAACGATGTGTCAACATAGATTCATCAATTAACAAATGTACCACTCTGTGAAGGATGTTGATAGGAGGGAGTCTGGGAGGGTGGGGAGAGATAGAGTTTATGAGAACACTCTTTACTTTCTGTTCAACTTTGCTGTGAACCTAAAACTGCTCTTAAAGAAAAATTCTATTTGAAAAGAAAAAAAAGCGAGGAGTTAGCGACAGGGAGGGCAGGGGGTCTGGGCTTAGTTTTGGGGGAGGAGGTGGCCAGTTTAGGGTCTCAAGGGACAGGTGGGGGAGATGGCAGAGTTAGATAGGACTGGGGGGCTGGGGGGTGCCAGGAGAAGGAAGGTTGAAGGGGAGACTAGATGTTGGGGGAACTGTGCTGGGAAGAGCTGCGTCGGAAGTGCCCACAGTAACCCGGGGGGGGGAGGACAACACCCGAGGCCTGGCTGTCGCAGCTGCTTGCTGGAGAAGGGGAGCCTGACCTCTAGGAGGGCGCCGCTCATGTGTAGGCTGAGCGGCCCCCAGTGCCCTGGTTTGTATGGAAGGAGGAAGGCAGAGAGACAGGAGGAGGAGGCTGATGGTCTCGCGGCCCTTGCTGGAGGCACACTTGGGCGGTCGACGCCCTGAAAATTTGCAGGAAGGAAGGCAGTGGGGTACAGGGACACAGATGGGCAGGGAGGGCAGAACTTGAACTTGTCAATACCAGCAGCCCCCTTTTTTTCCAGACAGAGGGTTGTGAACCCGCCTGGGGATGAGGCCTAGTGTTGTGGAAACTGAACTTAGCTTCGCGGGGCTGACAGTTCTGGCCCAGGGCGGTATGTAATTCTGGCTCGGCCTGGGACAGGGTCCAGCCAGGCCCAGCTGGGTGGAACCCAGGTCTGGGTGTGAGGGTGGTCTATGGAGTGATGGAGGTCAGGTGCCACCCTGAGCGGTTACTGGTATGGCGCCTCGTGTATCTGACAGGCGGGAGCTGCAGGCAGACAAAATTGACGGCCACTTTATTTTCCAGGTGGCAGTGCACCCCTTTGGACTTTTCCTCTGAGTTCCATGCTCACCTCTTCTGTGACCTCACTCTGCCCCTCCCCCTCCCTCTAACTCTCTCGAGGTTACCCCTTCACTTGAAGCGTTGCTTCTGGTAAGCCGGGAACGTTGCTGGAGTCCCTGCCGGAGTCGGTGTTGTCGGTAATCCCGTAGGAGGAGAGGCGTCCCCGGCGGAGACTCTGGGTGGGCGGGTTGGTCTTGCTTTGCCGGTGGACAGGGTGGGGATTGAAGGTGCACCCTTGGGTGGGCCCACAGCGACGGTACCAGCCGAGAGCTACAAAAATGCTTCATAGACCGTGGTTTGTTACTATAGTGCTCATCATGGCAAGCTGATGGCACCAGGAGAAATGGAGCCCCTGGCCAGCGTGAGTCGTAGCAGCGCAGGAGGCGAGAGCCTGGAGGAGAGAGCCCGCCTCAAATGTCTACAGATTGAATTTCCAGAGGCGTAGGAGGAGGAGGTCTCCGATGTCCTGTTTCCAGGCCTTGCTCAGGAAGCCCTGTATTCATTCAGGAGACCATCCTTTAAGGTTTTCAGATGAGCTTATGAGGGGGCAATCTTTAAAAGTCCAAAGCAGATGCATCCGGGGCCTTGAGCAGATGTGTTGCTTTGAGTGTGTAATCTGGGGGCAGCGATCTCTGGGCACGTGAATGCCAGCAGGCACCTGTCCTGTTCTGGGGTGGAGGTTTTCAGATGCTGCATCTTCTAAATTCAGCCTTCTGTTGTACTAGTTTTGTGCTATGAACCTTGCTTCCAGAGGACTCTTAAGCTGTAGAACATTTTAATGCGATGCCACAACACAGAGTGCTGCCTTGTAGATGGAGCTTGCAGATGGATCCCAGTGACCCTCTCACCTACCAGCCCGCCTTCCTGTGCATTGGTCGGAGGAATTCTTAGTGTGATGATATAATCTGTGTGTTGGGAAAGTGTTCAAGATTGAAATGCCTTAGGCAAATACTTAAATGAGCCAACTGGCAAATTGAGGGGGTCATTGTACTGTGCTGGAGGTAGGAGTTGGTCATGCCCAAATTGTGATAGAAATGGCAGGTCTAGTTTGGGCATTCCTACTAAGAAGGGAGTGGTCAGGGTACCGATAGTGATCTTTGAGATTCATCTTGCTCTATGTGTTTTTTAACTTCGATTTTACTTGATCAGATTTCAGAGCAATCTTAGTGTTCAAATGCGAGGACCCTGAGGTGAGGGGTGGTGGGGAGGGAAAAACCTGCCGCAGGTGCTAGGAGGGGTGGGAGGGGTGGGCGTGAAGAAAGGGAGAAGGGGGCAGGGTTGTGGTTAGGTGTGGGTTGTAGAGGGTGGGAGTGGTAGGGAATGTGGGTTGAAGGGAATTCTCTGGAGAAAGGATCAGTAGGCAGAGCTCTGGGGAATTATATAGAGCTCATGGGCAAAGAAAAT
This sequence comes from Lipotes vexillifer, assembly GCF_000442215.2. Classification (NCBI taxonomy): domain Eukaryota; kingdom Metazoa; phylum Chordata; class Mammalia; order Artiodactyla; family Lipotidae; genus Lipotes; species Lipotes vexillifer. The sequence continues at coordinate 526,713 of NW_006780658.1, read as the reverse complement.
ACTAGTTAATAGTAAATTGTTAATGCTAGTTAAATTATTGCTTGGAAGGACAAAAAAAAGTTGCTTGGAAACTTTCTAAAATGCTTAGAACTCTGCTAAGTGCAGGGGAAAAAGCAAAATTGCTTTGCTGCAAGATGGGGAAGACTGAAAAGGTAACTGAAGACCTGGTTATTGGTGGCTTGAAAGATTGGTGTCAGAAACTTGCATCAGCAGGTTAACATCCTTCACTGCTTTCAAGCTTCTTACGTGGTTTATCTGGAGATGTGTGGTATTTGGGAGAGGTCTTCGAAAAGACTTTAAATACCCATATTGTGGGCTTTTAAAGTAAGCTTGAGATTTTGGAGTGCACTTAAGATGGTGAGATGTACTCATAATTATGGGTTTGCAACATTTTTTTCCATTGAGGTTTTGCAGTTGAAAACTTGAGCAAAGTGAAAATGCAATGATTTCTAAAGGAATTTTGTGTTACTTCCTGCCTTATAAGCACATCATCTCTTCTTTGTGATGAGTATTAGAAACAGCAAGAGTTTTTACTTTTCGTCCTCATTGTAACAAGGAGAACCTAGTGACTTTTTGTGATCACTGTAAAATTACTGTAATATTCGGTAGCAAACAATCCATGTAGGTTGCTAAGGTTACAGTTAGTAATCCACTGTATCTTTAGTTTGAATGTTTGTGTTTTTGGGGGGTTTTTGGGGGGTACGCGGGCCTCTCACCGCTGTGGCCTCTCCCGTCGCAGAGCACAGGCTCCGGAAGCGCAGGCCCAGCTGCCATGGCTCACGGGCCCAGCCGCTTCGCGGCACATGGGATCCTCCCGGACCGGGTCACGAACCCGTGTCCCCTGCATCGGCAGGCGGACTCTCAACCACTGTGCCACCAGGGAAGCCCTGAATGTTTGTGTTTTTTAAGTGATAACCGTATTAGAGGGGAAGCCATCAGCCAAAATCAGTTTGGGAAATAAGCAAAACTGGGGATGGGGAGGTGCTTTATTACTAGATTATGGTGCGTTTGTGAAAATTCAGGGAAAGATCTGAATCCTTTGTGATAAAGTAATACCAGTGGCTTTTTTATCATGTCCCTCTTCCTATTGAACTTCACTTTGAAAATTTTAAATCCCCAATATTTATACACTTGGGATCTTTCTAGGTTCTCTTTTTAATGTTTAAAAATATGTTGACATTATAGTTCCGTTCTTCACCTGTGATTTGGGCATGATACAGTAACTGTCATTGGAATTTAAAGAATACCAGTCATGCATGTATGGGGAAATGGTAAGCTGTTGTGAAAGTGAAACTGTAAAAGTAGGAGGAAAAAGTACTTTTATGTTGCTCTGTATGGGAAGAATCAGTCTTGTTACACCATGTATGTGACTGCTAATCATTTTTCTCCCCCTTTACAGCATGAATAAAGGTTTGAGTTCTAAACTCAAAAAAGAAAAAAAAAAAAGAAACAAAAGCAACAATCCTTGCTAGTTTTCCAAATATTTGAAGAAAGATAACAAAAAACTTAAATAAGATGTTAGCAAACTAAATCCAGCAATGTGTAAAAACCGAAAAATAAAGTGAGGTTCATTGCCAGAAGGAAACAGTGGTTTAGTTTCAGAAAGTCTATCAATGTAGGGGCCAGTTAGCATGTTAAAAAAGAAAAAATATATAATTATTTCCATAGATCTGGAAAACTCATTTAACAACTTAAAACCCATTTATAATTAGAAAATAAACTCTTAGCAAAGTAGGAATAAAAGGGAAAGCTTCTGACCTCATAAAAGATGTCCTCCAAGAAATTACAGCAAACATTATACTAAATGATGAAACATTGGAAGTGTTTCCTCACAATCAAGAAAAATTCAAGGATTTTCAATATCAGCTCTTCTATTTAACCCAAGGTTTCAGCACCCACAGTAAGACCAGAGGTGAATATGAAATGTTTAATGGGGGCTTCCCTGGTGACGCAGTGGTTGAGAGTCCGTCTGCCGATGCAGGGGATGCGGGTTCGTGTCCCAGTCTGGGAAGATCCCACATGCCATGGAGTGGCTGGACCCGTGAGCCATGGCCGCTGAGCCTGCGCGTCCGGAGCCTGTGCTCCACAACGGGAGAGGCCACAACAGTGAGAGGCCCGCGTACCGCAAAAAAAAAAAAAAAAAAAAAGTTTAATGGTTGGAAAGGAAGAAAAAAATCTTACCATTAATTGAAGACAATATAATTGTTTATGTATGTATTTGTTTTCTGTTGCAGGGTAATAAATTATCACAAGTATAGCAGCTTCAAACAGTATACACTTATTACCTCATAGTTCAGTAGAATTTTGTTCTGTGCTCAAGGTCTCAGACAGCAGAAACCAAAGTGGCTCCCTGTTTCTGTTCTCAGTTGGAGCTCAGGGTCCTCGTCCAAGCTCATGCAGTTGTTGGCAGAATTAAATTCCTGTGGTTGTAGGACTGAGGTTTCCATCTTCTTGATCATCTGGGAGCTGCTCTCAGCTCCCAGAAGCTGCCCGCAGTCGCTTGCCGCATGGCCCGCACTATGACAGGGTACTTACCCAAAGCCTCCAGGAGAGTCTTTCCTTTCCATGGGCTAAGACTGAGTCTTGTATGATATAACAGTAATGGGAGTGACTATCCCATCATCTTTGCTGTATAAAATAACCTATTCAAGGGAGTGACTGTTCCACCATATTCACAGATCTTACCACACTCAGTGGAGGAGACTACATAGGGGTGTATATCAGAAGGTGAAAATCTTGGGCACTTTCTTAGACTTTTGCCTACCACAACACAGAAAATCTAAGAGATTCTTTAAAACTGTTATACCTAATATGACATTTTAACAGGTTGCTAAATATAAAAGATCAACAGATTAAAAAATCAAAAGTATTTAGACAAGAGTCAACTAATAAAAAATGTAATAAAAAAGAAGTTTCCAATCTTAATACAAAACAAAACAAAACCACCAGCTATTAAACTAGGAAAAACATTCTAACAAAAATAGTACATGATCCAGGGGAAATTATCAAATTACAATGAAGGACATGAAAATGAAGTACACCTAAACAAGTAGACACATGTACCACAGTCACAAAGGGCAAAACTTAATATTTTTGTTTGTTCGTTCTGTTGGGTTATTTTTGGCCGGGCCACGCGGCTTGTGGGACCTTAGTTCCCCGACCAGGGATGGAAACCAGGCCCACAGCAGTGAAAGCGCCAAGTCTTAACCACTGGACCACCAGGGAATTCCCCAAAACTTAATATTTTAAATAAGTCAGTTCTCTCCAAATTAATCAATAAATGCCATGCAATTCCAGACAAAACCCCAACAAGTTTTCTTCATGGAACTTGTCAAGTTCATTCTCAGATTAATAGCAAGTAACAAAAGGAAAAGTACAGCTAAGAAAAAACTTGAAGAAGGAGGAGGAAGAGAAGGAGATGGGGACTCACACTTCTGGATAATATAACTTACTAAGAAGGAGACACTAAAATAACGAGCGCCAGGTGTCCGTAAAATAACAAGCCCAGATAGATCAACCAAGGAACACATTTACATGCAGGTCCCCACATGTGTGAAAACCCCATTCATAGCAAGGGTGGCATTACAGTTTAGACCAGTGAATGACGCTGGGACAACCAGCTGTTGATTTGGGGGAAAAATCACTTTTTCACCCGCACATACAAAATTATGGTTACTAGAGACCCAGTGCGGAAAACAACATCTTAACACACGTAGAAGAAAATAAGAGCCTATTCTTATGACATCTGAGTAGGAAAGGAATTTCTTCAATGAGATAAAAGCACAAACCATGAAAGAAAATCTAACTCTGATTACATTAAAGTGTAAAACATATGTAGAACAAAAGTCAGCATACATGAAGTGAAAAAAGCAATCCATAGACTGAAAGAAGTTTCCAATACCAATACTCGACTGTGTCAACGGGGCTGCACCGCTTGCTTCCACTGGGTTTATCAACGGAGAGCCCAGTGGAGTGGAGGCAGGCAAGTGCTCTGAGGTCAGAGCATCTATCCTCCCCATATCCGTGGATGTCCCCATGACTGACTGTGACTCTCAACCAAAGACCGCAGCTCCCAAAAGAGCCCTCTCCACACAGCATCACTGTCCCCAGCTTTCTCCTCTGCTCCACTGCCTTAGGGGTCCAAGGGCCCCACTGTTAGTAGCCCTTATGGTTTCCTTAAACCCTGCCCACACCTTATGTATACTCACTTCTGATTGCCCAATTTAAGTTGGCCATCTGTTCTCCCCTGGGACACTGACTAGTAAACCTGGTACAAATGCTGCTGTTAATGTGGTATAGCCCTGTTAGGCAAGTTACTTAACCTGTCTGACTCCAATTACTTCATCTATAAATGGTGCAGCCATGGGAATTAGTTAATATGACTTACATAAGCTCTGCAGCACAGCATCCAGCACGTGAGCAGACAGTAATGGTTGCTATTGCTGTCATAATGGTGGTGGTTATTACTGATGTTACTGCTAATATTTCTTCATTGCTACCCAGTGATGTAAGTAGTACCTAACCATAGCTGGGCAAAAACACCAAAGCTGAATCTGAGACAGGATTCCTAAAACATAATATGCTATCCGACTTAAAGAACTTCCCAGAGTTTTCCTAACGACACCATCATAATAAATGTTTCACGATTTACTATTTCCACACTCTTTACAAGGTAGTATTACAGAGAGTTATCTTCTGTCCACTTATGATGAGTGGGCCAGTCCAGTTCCTCTCTGGCAACAAAAGAAGTCTTCACTATTTGCAAAGCCAGGCCCCACCAATCACTCACATTCACCAGACACCTGCAGGTGCGTCAGCCACAGCAGTCAGCGATGCACTTGCAAATGCAGGTCTCCTTAAATAGCAGCCAACACAAACCAGTGATGGAGGCCAGCCGGCACCCACTCCTGCACCTCTGCTGGCTGCAGGCTTCATGGGTCAATTCTGGCAACCAATGACCATGACATTGGTCCTTACATACCTAATGACACTCATGTCCAGACAGATTCAATTTTATATACATATTTGTTAAATACTACAAGTTACAACACAGAATAAACACTTTAATTGTTATGACATATTGAGCTATTTGAAAAAAATTATGCAATGGGAATTGTGGGGAAACAATGTAGTAAACACTTGGTTACCTTGCCCCGTGGAGAGGGAGGGACATTCTAAACTGGAGGGACAGTTGAATGTAGGAGGGACATTCAAATCATGTATATCTCTTAATTTTATTTTTATAGCTTATTTACTCCACCCTAATTATATTTGCATGGTGTCTAAGATCTGTTGCCATGTTAGAGCCTTAGACTGTGTGAAGGGCAAAGGAGGGGACCTCCCTAGGGTGATGGGCATGCTCTGTATCTTGATTGGGGTGCTCATTGTATGGGTCCATACATTTGTCAAAACTCTTGGAACTGCACATTTAAGACCTGGGCGTTTCTCTGTAGGCCATAGCTCAGTTGTAATCGAGGTTATAGGAACAGGCAGAGGAATAGAAAAGTTAAAACACAAGTTCTAAGAGGACCCATTTGGAAGTATAATATATCCCACAGTACCAATTTCTTTATGTGACAGAATAAAATCGTGGAATGCTAAGCAAATCGATCTGAACTCCCCAGGGGTTTACTGAGTAATTTCTGGTGAGAGAGGAGACTCAGAGACCTGTGAGTGACCACAGGGAGTCAACTGACCATTAGGGCTTTGCGGGGAGTAAAGCGCCCACGTAATTATAGGGTCAGTGCCTCAACTATCTGTGCTCATTCAGGCGGGGTTGACCTGGTGACCCCCTGGCCTTTTTGTGAAAGGCTTCAGCCCCTAAAGTATCTTTATTTTTCAGGAGCATATGCTCAAAGTCATTGTGGTTTACCCCCCCAAGGGCCAAAACACGGTGAGATGGATTCCTAGGTGGCTGAACGAGAAAACTACAGATTATTGACTGACAGCTTGCTGTTGCTCTGAAAGGATGTCTCGGTGGTGTGCCCCAGGGCTCTTTGTCAAACATAATCAACAATTTGGATGAGAGCACAGAAGAAGTGTTTACCAGATATTCAGAAGTCACACGCAGGGGTGAGACCACCAGTAAGAGGTGCTACATGCTCACAATTCACATCACCCAGACAAGAATGATGCCTGGGCCCAAGCCAAACTGTTAAACTAGAATAAATTAAAAAACAAACTGCCATTAGTTCGAAAAAGCCAATTGCCAAATCCAGGGTGTGAGCAGGGAAACCAGACTTGAGGGAAATAAGGCCTATGGTTTTAATTGACCACGTGTACAGTTATGAGCCAATGGTTGTACAGTTGGTTACAGATTGACTGCATTGACAGATCTGCTGAACTCAACACTATTGTCTCTGGTTCCAGGTGCTGCATTTTACGAGTGACACTGACAAGCTGGAGTGTGCCAGAGAGGAGGAACAGGGTGGGAGGAGACACCTCATTCTACTACCAACATTTTAGGAAATACATTGTTTAGCCTGAAAAAGGGTAGACCGGTACGGGTTAGGCCCTAAACCACCCTGATTTGCCCAGGACTGAGAAGGTTTCCAGACACAGAGCTTTCAGGGTTTTGTTTTGTTTTGTTTAAAAGATTTTTCTGATGTGGACCATTTCTAAAGTCTTTATTGAATTTGTTACAGTATTGCTTCTGTTTTATGTTTTGGTTTTTGACCACAAGGCGTGTAGGATCTTGGCTCCCCGACCAGGGTTTGAACCCACACCCCCTGCATTGGAAGCTGAAGCCTTAACCACTGGCCCACCAGGGAAGTCCCAGAGCTTTCAGTTTTAAAGCTGGGAGAATCCTAGGCAAACCAGGACAAGCTGTCACCCTAGGCCAAGGTGACAATGGGGTAAGAGGTACCAGGACATACGACTGCTGATTTCCAAATATTTGGAGGGGCTTATTCTCAACAGCCCTCACGTGGACCAGATCAGTGGTAGAACTTACCCAGAGGCAGAGCTGAACTCCAGGTAAGAAAGGCCCTGAGATTCCCAGGGAACTTTCTCAGGAGAAGGAACAGCACAGGGCAGGTCTGCATGAGGAGGTGGTCATGACTCCTGGGGTGTGAAAACCCTTTAAGTACACACGCACCAGAAAATTCATCATGGTCACAACCTCTGCATTCAGTGATGCTTTTATTATATTAATATATATTATATTATATATCATTCTACATATTAATATATATTATTCTATTACATTAATCACAACAGTGTCTTGATACATTTGGAAACTGGGAGACATGATTTATCCTTTCCATACAGAATGCTTGGCTCCTAGCTCCCATGCAAGTCCTCCAACCCCCTCGCCACTTCCGAGTTTGCCATCCACAGGGGAAAGGGTGAGGCTGGATGTTGCCTGAGATTCCTTTTAACTCCAGGGTTCTGTGTGTCCTGGGCTTGGCATCGTGCTTGAGCTACAGTAAGTGCTTGAGCTACAGTAAGTGCTCGGGAAATGGTGGTTACCACTTATCATCATCATCATCATCAGTGGCAGGGAGCATGCTCATGTCCTTTCCCAATCACTTCTTTTCCTTCCCAGACACCATGCTGCCTGAGGCAGAGCCCTCGCGGGTAACTGAGTAACCAGAAACCTGACTGAGGCCTCGCTGAGTAGGGGGTTTGTTTTCTCACAGAAGAGGAAGTCTGGAGATCAGCAGCTGCCGGGAAGTCATTCAAGAGGCAGACTCGTTCTTTCTTCCGGCTCCAACTTCCTCAGTGTGCACCTCTTGTAGCAAAGTGGCTGCTGCAACTTCAAGCCTTGCACCTGAATTCCAGGAAGGAGAAAAAGGGAAAGGGAAGGGCATAAGAGCACCCCAGCTGAGCCAGACCCCTTTTAAAAGCCATTCCTGGCAGCCCCATGCAGAAACTCCTTGGATGTCATTGGTCAGTACTGGGTCACACAGCTACTGCTGGCTGCAAGGGCATTGCCACGGCATTTAGGGGACACATTGCCACCCTGAACGACACGGGGATCTGCTTAATAAGGAAGAAAAGGAGAACGGATATTGGGTAGGCAGAGAACAGTGTCTGCCTCAGCCACCCATGGGCATACACACTTGTCACCTCCCTGGCTGTCCCTGCTCCTTGGGGAACTAGAAAACCACCAGTCCTAATGGCAGGGCCGGAATCTGCAGCCCCAATAGGAGGGCAAGGATGTCAAGAAGAGAGTGAGTACAGGCTGCCATGCTGTGTCTCGGCAGGGAGCTCCGTGACACCCAAAGCAGAATTGGTCGAAGTTAACCCTGGGCCCAGGGAATTTTTGTTTGTGACAACAGCACGGTTGGAAATGGTAAAAGGATTTGGGTAAGTCTTTTTTTTTCTCAGGACTGGTGGAACTGGCATAACTGTCAAAAAGAATGTTCTACCAGGACCCTCTGTTCTAAAAACAAAACCAGAATGACTGGAAAGTGAGCCAAGAGGAGGCAGGCCTTGTGCAGAGTGAGGAGGGTTAGTTACATGGTTTGTGCAGTGATGAAGAAACACGGAAGAGCTAGTCCTGGTTAGATGATTCTCCCTGGCTTGTTGTCTGCCAGTGCCCGGAAGGTGCCAGTGTGCGTACCTACATTAACCTGGAAGCTCCCAGCACCCCCCACACAGGCACCCAGATGAGAAGGCACATGAAGCTGGTTTTGCATCACCCCAGCCACAGCTTCCTAATCCAGCCCTGCTTGAAGCCTGGTCCCTGGACCCGAAGCAGCATCTCCAGCAGCACCTGGGAACTTGGTAGAAATGCAAAACCTCCAGCCCATCCCAGACCTACTGGGATTCTGATATATAGGCAAGTTTGAGAATCCCTAGCCTAGGTCAGTGTCTAATAGCAGGGAAGTATTCAATAAGAGTTAACTGGTCTCTGGTTTTCTACCATATAGCTATCACAAGAGAATTACTAAGCCAATAAAAAGTTAAATAAGTACTATCTAATAAGTTCAGAAAGAGTTTAGGGTGTCCGATGAATTAGGGAAACTTTCTCTATAGGCCTGCCATTGAATTTAAATTTCTTAAAAAAAATTTTTTTTAAATTCTAACCACAGCATCTGTCTTAAAGGTCATAGCAAGAAATGATTTGTTTGCAGAAGTTTATTTCATTAGAGTTTTGGCACCAAGTATAGGGATAAGATGTATCCAAAAGTTCTGCATACTCCTAGCATTGTCATAGCTCCAATTAACGAGACAGGCCCCAATTTTAACATGGTATCTGTTATGGGATAAATTGTGCTCCACCCACCCCTCACCCAAAATTCAGTCCTAACCCCCAGACTTTAAAGAGGTGACAAGGTACAATGAAGTCATTAAGGTGGGCCCTAGTCCAGTATGACTGGTGTCCTTATAAGAAGAGATTAGGACACAGACAGGCACAGAGGGAAGGCCATGTGAGGACACAGGGAGAAAACGGCCATCCACAAACCAAGAAGAGAGGCTTCAGAAGAAACCAGTACTGCCAAGCCTTGATCTCAGACTTCTAGCCTTCAGAATTGTGAGAAAAATTTTTGCTATTTAATCTACCCAGTCCGTGGCATTTTGTTAGGGCAGGCCTAGCAGACGAATAACATTATACAAAAGACTCATGATGAAGTTGGGCCTCTCCTGGCACTTATGTGGTGGTAGCCATTTGTGCTGTTCCAAATACTTTCAGCTCCCTACCTCCTGGGGACCGTCATGATTCTGTACCTTCCCACCCTCTAAAGAAGTTAGGCATGGCCATGTGATGTGCTTTGGCCTATAAAAGGTGAGCAGAAGTGACATGTCACTTCTGGCAGGAACTTCACAAGCCTGAGGACAGTTGTCTCTGCTCTCTTTCCCCTCAGCCACAGCAAGGAACAGGCTCCTGAGGAAGCTGTTCCATCAGCTTGCCCCCGGTTGGCCCCCAGCCAACCCAGTAATGGACTCATAGTGAGAACGGCAAGTAAACTTTTGCTATTTTAAGCCCTGAGATTTTGGCATATTCATTATTGCAGGGAACCCAGACTCTCCTGACCGCTACATCAGTTTACTCACCATTTCAAATCTGAGTCATCTCATTTACCAAATTTCAAACATTCAATTGTTTTGTTGAATTCAGATGATAGGCCTATCCATTAAACCATTGATGGGGGGGGTGGATTTTTTTAAATCTAAAATATGTGATACTTGCATGCTAGTAAGAGGGCACAGGGCTTCTTATAGAAGGTGGGAAGATGTCACTGAGGTTAGTCCCAAGAAAAGACAATTTAGCAAGTCTCCCTGCACTGTGTAGGCACAGCTAAAGGAGGGTACAACCACCGTGTTCCAAACTGGCAGTTCCCTCTGATTATCATCGCATTCATCCCACACCTGGCATTTTACACAGAAGAGACTGAAGCCAGTTTGGGTGGTTGAGCTGGGACTAGACCTCATTCCTCCTGCCTCTCAGACAAGAGCCCTCTGCGCTAGACTGTACTTGTTTGTCCTTTAAGCATCAAAAGACAGGGCTTCCCTGGTGGTGCAGTGGTTGAGAATCTGCCTGCTAATGCAGGGAACACAGGCTCGAGCCCTGGTCTGGGAAGATCCCACGTGCCGCAGAGCAACTAGGCCCGTGAGCCACAACTACTGAGCCTGCGCGTCTGGAGCCTGTGCTCCACGACAAGAGAGGCCACAACAGTGAGAGGCCGGTGCACCGCGATGAAGAGTGGCCCCCACTTGCCGCAACTAGAGAAAGCCCTCACACAGAAATGAAGACCCAACACAGCCAAAAATTTTTTTTTAATTAATTAATTAAAAGAAGGCTCAACATTAAAAACAAAGAAGAAGAATAAAAAGTCAAGAATCTCTAGCCAGCAGTAGTAGCTCCTTATCCTAAAACCTGGTCATAATTCTATTACCAATGAAAACTATTTTGCACGAACATTTGTTTCCAAAAATGAATATTCCTAGGATCAAACTTGTATGCTTTTTTTCAGCCTAGGTGTGCAGAACTTCTGAGGAACCTCTAAGAACAAATTCCATTTCTGGGCTACCAGGTCTTCCACCTTTTGGCTTTACCCCAGGTAGCCCCTGGCGCCACTCCAGCCAGTTTCACTGCAGCCCCATGTTTGCTTGCTCAGAAACCCCTTCTGCCTGGAACAGCCTGCCCCTTGATGTTCTCCCAACTTGCTGTCTCTTCTAAACCCACCACAAATCCAGCCTGTCTTGAATAGTTTCCTGCCTTGAAGATCCACCCACTGCATCATTACATTCTAAGAAACACAACCAACCTCTGCATGTATATAAATTGTCTAGGCAATTGTGTTACCTATGTATTACTCAGATGATTTACTTATCAGCACTTTATTCTTACTATTAGATGCATGCCCTGTAATGTACCTGTGGAAAGAATGGTAAGGAGGGAAAGAAAAGCAGAACGGAATGTGGGTTTTCTAACATATTGTTGTGTTATCTAGGCTGCCATATGTGGGCAGATGCCTTCCTCTGTGGTGTGTGAAGTTGGTTTTGGTTTTCCTGATAACATACTTTATGCAAGTTTGATTGGTGAACAGTAGTGTCATTAACAGTTTCATAAGTCAGCTGCTCCAGGAAGTTTATGGTATACAAATATTAACAACTACTGGAGATTTTTCTTGGAAGACTGTAAAATTCTACGATTATTGCCAGGAAAAAAACACTTTAAATTCCTTTATTTCACTCTGTAATGCATATTCTCAAATAGGAAGTAGTAAACTTTATAATTTCAAGTTTAAATACTTTTTGTCCCAATTTGTAATTTATTTCACATCACAGTTTACAGATCACCGAATAGAATGTTAATTCATTCTCAGAATGGCAACCATCCTGTCTTAAGGGAGTGATGGAAAAACAAAAGGCCGTGCCAAGTTCACCAGAATATGTATAACTGGTCTACAGTGATGTTGTGTTCTTAACTAGCGTGACATGCCAAAAATGAGGGCTTACTTTGGAAAATTGCAAAATCCTATACATGCAATATTGGCTGTGTTCATTTCATTACATATACATTTTATAAAACTATCTGTTGGCAGTTGTGTGTCAAAATGGGCAATTGTGTGTCAAATCTTTGCAAGAGAAGTTTTTTTTTTCCTCAAAGCTACACAATCTAAATTACTTTGTTTCAGATGTGAAACATGGTGGATTTTTAAAGAATTGTTTCATGCCCACAGGTAAGTGGAGCAGAGAATTGCATAACAGTTCTATTCATCTGCTCAAGCTTGGCAATAACTCCACATCAAGAGTGGTCCAGCAGAGAGGCTGTCCACACTGTGTGCTTTTGCTAACACCAGTGTTGAGATCTACATGTAATGTCTTCTGCTTTAGAAGCCACCAGTTTCTGGTTAGCCTAAATGCTACTCACACAGTGTCCTAAGGCTGTCGAGTTCCTCCTGCACCAGAGTTGGCCCACGGGGACCTAAGTCCACTCAGGCTCATTGAGATGTGGAGAGAGTGCCCCCACAATACAACTTTTATTACATTCTCCCATGGCCCCCATGTTAACCAGAATTAAGTGCCACTTTCACTAGTGGTGCCAGAGGCAGCCTGACACTCTCTTCCAAAAATTAAATCTTTCAATTTAGTACTAAAGATTGAGTGCTTCCTTCAGTATTCTTATCTTGAAATAAGATAATCCCAACTTCCCTAACCACAAAGTCATATTTTCCGGCCTTAATTAGCGTTGTTGCTGTAACCTAAACCCCTCCAGTCCATCCTGAGTCTCTCTGGTTGTGGCACATACAAAATGGTGCTTGGAGAAAGAATGTGCCAGACCTAAGTGTGAACCCCTTCCCTGACCCCTCTAGGGATGCAACCTTCGGCAAGTCACTTACCTCTCTCTGGCCCCCAGTTTATCCCTCTAAACTGTGGGGATTAAATGAGATAATTCCGTTACGGAAAGTATCCAGCATTGTGTCTGAAACACGGCTCCCCAAAATACTACTTTCTCCTTCTTTCCCCAAATCATTATTGTAGTGAAATGAAAGTCAGTTGTCTATAACTACGTGTCTAATGTGATCATCACCAGCCACAAGTGGCTATGTATATTTAAATCAATTAAGATTAAATATGATTTAAGATTCAGTTCTTTGCACTAACCAGATTTCAAGCATTAAGTAGTCACTTGTAGCTAGTGGCTACCATATTGGACTGTGTGGATGTAGAACATTTTCATCAGAAAGTTCTATTGGATTGTGCTGGTTAACGTATTCACTTGGATTTCAAGGCTTCCAAACACATCCATGTCAGTCTCTACCTAAACTGTGTCATGTGAAATCCTTCCTCGGTAAACAGGAATAAATGCAACCACTTTGCTTCCTATCACATCTCTTTTTAAAAAAATTTTTTTGATGTGGACAATGTTTAAAGTCTTTATTGAATTTGTTACAATAGTGCTTCTGTTTTTTTGTTTTTTTAATTTTTTTTTTTTTTGGCTGCGTTGGGTCTTTGTTGCTGTGCATGGGCTTTCTCTAGTTGCGGCAAGTGGGAGCTACTCTTCGTTGAGCTGCGCGGGCTTCTCATTGGGGTGGCTTCTCTTTGTTGCGGAGCACGGGCTCTAGGTGCGCGGGCGCAGTAGTTGTGGCATGCGGGCTTAGTTGCTCCGCGGCATGTGGGATCTTCCCGGACCAGGTCTCGAACCCGTGTCCCCTGCATTGGCAGGCGGATCCTTAATCACTGCACCACCAGGGAAGTCCCCTGCTTCTGTTTTATGTTTTGGTTTTTTGGCTGTGAGGCATGTGGGATCTTAACTCCCTGACCAGGAATCAAACCCGCACCCCCTGCATTGGAAGTGAGGTCTTAACCACTGGACTGCCAGGGAAGTCCCTCACATCTCTTAGAAAGAACCTTGTCTCCAGTTGTGTGAGTCTCACTAGATTCAGCTAGAAATGCTCTCTCCTTGCCCTCACAGATTCAGAAAACAATTGTCAGCTGTCCCACCGCAACCTAGACCTACATCTAGTGCCCTTGGCACTGAAGCCTCTGCCTTGCCCTTGAGGGTCTGGCGGGGTGTGGGCATGACACTGAAAGCTCCACTGGTCTTGTTCCCAAAGCAAAAGGCCATCTTTGGGGACTTGCTGCAGCCAGTGTGAGCCTCAGGGAGCTTATGGGCCCTGCGTTGAGGACAAGGGGAATTAATTCCCCCACGAGTTCCAGGCACCCTCAAAGGAGAGATAAAGAAGCCAAATGTCTAGGACAGCAGATGGAGTGAGCAGGGCTTCTGTTCTTTCCATCACCAGTAAAGTATCTCCCTCCAGGGGTTTCAGGAGAGACGTTGTGGTCCATGGATACAGCATGGAAAATGTGCAGGTTTGCAGGGTGAACCAAAACGGAAGGCAAGAGATCACTTCGAGCATGCTAGATGCAAACCCAAAGAACCAGGTGAGCTGCACAACGCTTTTCTCCACAAGCATTTCTAGTTCCGCGGCTTGGAGATAAGGATCATCTCCGTCACACCTGAGCTACAGTTAAGCAGCTTTCAATAGTCAAGGATTGATTATCCATATTCTTCCAATTCCACCGACCTTCACCTAGGTCGGTGAAGAATACAAATAATAGAGAGTCACATTTTCTGACTTGCCAATAGCTCCAATAAAAGATGAGATTAAGAAGGCTAAAAGTAATAGCTAAGACTTTATATAATGACCCAGCAGTTTTTAGTCCCTACTATCTCTTCTCATCATTTGTGAAAAGAAATCCACAACTGATTGCATTCTTTTCAGGGATAACACCCAGGGACTTCCCTGGCAGTCCAGTGGTTAAGACTCTGGGCTCCCAATTCAGGGGGCCCAGGTTCGATCCCTGGTCAGGGAACTAGGTCCGCATGCAGCAACCAAGAGCCCACATGCCGCAACTGAAAATCCCGCCTACTGCAACTAAGACCCGGCACAGCCAAATAAATGAATTAAAATAAAGATTACACCTAAATTTTTAAAGTTAATAACAGTAATCGCAATCATAGCCATTACTGTGAAGTGCTTTACTTATGTGTAGATATCAGGGCACGTGAGCCTCACCAACGACTCTGTGAGGGAGGATGTACCCCCAAGGCATGGGGCAGGGGGGTGAAGCAACTGGCCTCAGCTCACACTGGTGCAGCTGTGCTTCAAACCAGACAGCCTGGCTCCAAGTCTGAGCTCTGAGCCGCTGTGCCATCTGCAAAGGAAAACACAAAGGAACCGAAGAGTTACAGTTTGAGTTATAGCCCCTCCTGCCCCCAGCTCCGTTCCACTGTCAGCAGCTTCTGGCTGTCCTTCTTAGAGATGTTCTGTGTCAACATCAGTAACCAGAAAGGAGAAGTTGTGGTATTACATCACGTGTAATGGCACATAAACTCACTTGTGTACCAATAGGGGACGTCTTCATTTTTTTCTAGTTACTGACATAGACTTTGCTCTCCAAGCCTCCATGGGGGGAGAAAAAGTTGTCAATAAGGGTACTCGGGCCTTTGCGACAGATCCCATCCACTCCTCTAGTAGGGTCTTTTCTCCCTCGCACTCCTCCTGAGTCTGCTCTTCTTAGAGTAGAGCCTGAGCGAGTGCAGCTGACAGCTGTCCAGCCTGGGCGGGTCACTTCTCATCTGGGCTCACGGCCTGGCTTGGCCCCTGTGGCTGGAGAAGGTCCACAGCCAGGCTGGGAGTCGTTGGGGGAAGGGTGTCCCTTCACCACTTGGTTCAGCCTGACGCTGGTGGAAGCTGCCAATATGGTCTCCTCAGGTTAGAGGCAGCGGAGGTGTTCCCTGTCCCTGGCATGAGCAGACCCCCATGGGCAGCCTTATAGCTCTTTCGTTCCTTCAATAGTACCTGCCTCAGCAATCCATTAGGAATTTTTCAACTGGGGCAGCAGAAGCATGCTTCAGTTGGCTTAAACAATAAAGTTGGCATACTGGTTCCTAGAATGGAAAGGTCTGGATAGGGCAGGCTTCAGGTAGGCCGTGAGCCAGCAGGTCAGTAATATCCCCAAGGACCTGGCTTCTTTCTGTGCCTCACCTCGGCCTTCATCCTGAGGCCCGCTCCCCCAAGGATGGCAAGATGGCACCAGCAACTGCTGGGGCCACGGCTTCCGCTCAGTCCCAGCAAGGGAGGGAAGAACATGCTGTCTCAGAAGAGCGAGGGAGCTTCTCTCCACGACCCCACCAACAGCTCCTCGTGACTCACTCGCTGTACAGTCAGGCCATTCAAGATGGCTGCTCTCGTGCTCTCTGTACATCCCCTGCTCTACCAGTCCCTGCCTCACTCACATCACCAACCAGTCCTCTTAATTATAGGGCTTAATCGGGAACTGCCTACATGCTTGCCTCCTGTCCCAGACACTGGTTTCCCTGGTAACCGATGAGCCAACTTGATGTTAATTCCTCCTATAAATGGTAGCCTCCTTCTCACCAGAGCAGTGAAGATTGCAGCAGTGTCTTGCCTACTGTACACAGTGGGGTGTCACTCCAGGACCTTTTGCTTCAGACTTGTAAGTTTCCCCTATCTAATAAACTGTTGATGTCTCTGTTGCTGTATCTGGGCTCTTCCGTCTCATGGCTGGGCAACTCCAAGGCTTGCTGGCCTGTTGGGTGCAGCCCAACACTTGCCTAAATAGGTCCCGAGCCTATGCCTGAGCCCCCTACAACGACCAGGGGTGTAAGGGTGGAGGAGGAGCCCAGTCAGAGCTCCTGGAGTGAGGTGTATTCAGCAGCATTGGCGAGGGGCAGGCAGTGATGAAAATCAGAGCAGCATCACCCAGAGGAAGAGGGAACACTGCTGGGAGGCACCAGCTTTTTTTTTTTTTTTTTTTTTTTTTTTGCTCTTTTGCTTTTCTTTGCTAGAAAAGGTGTTTTCCTCCCATTTTATTTGATAACGCATTTTCACAGAAACATGATAGTGTTTACAAATATGTCCACAAGAGACTGCTGGTAAAAAACCTTAAACTGAAACTTTCATCAAAAATTAATTTACAAGGGCTTCCCTAGTGGTGCAGTGGTTGGGAGTCCGCCTGCCGATGCAGGGGACGCAGGTTCGTGCCCCAGTCCGCGAGGATCCCACATGCGGCGGAGCGGCTGGGCCCGTGAGCCATGGCCGCTGAGCCTGCGCGTCCGGAGCCTGTGCTC
>NW_006780658.1:465431-509650 GCF_000442215.2 Lipotes vexillifer | reverse complement strand
AAAAAAAAAAAAAATTAATTTACAAGACCTCCACCGCCCAGTTGTCCAGAGGGGTCCCAGGGTGGAGAATCTGGACAGTGCTCTGGGCTGGATCTGTGCAGAAATAAACTTTTCAGCTCTTCCAACGTCTGTAACCTCAGATGAGCTGAATGCCCACTGGACTCCACCTGTTCTCAGGTGTATTCTCAGGGCTTGGATAAGGAACATGGGGCTGCAGGTCATGGAACTGGCCCCTGAGTCCTCATCCACACTCTCTAAAAGCCAGCAGAGCTGGGAATAGCCA
Source organism: Lipotes vexillifer (assembly GCF_000442215.2). NCBI lineage: Eukaryota > Metazoa > Chordata > Mammalia > Artiodactyla > Lipotidae > Lipotes > Lipotes vexillifer. The sequence continues at coordinate 509,367 of NW_006780658.1, read as the reverse complement.
TGACAGCCGTGTCACCATGCCTTTCTTTCTCTGCACATCATGACCGAGTCCCGTCAGGCCGCTGGTGAGGGTACTTCAGCAAGCCTGTGTTTAGCCACCTCCAGGGGAGACGCATCCCAGCCCCTCCTTCCTGGAGGAGGGAAGCCAAGAGTCAATGCTTCTCGAAACCCTCCCATTCAGCTCTCTGGCCTGTTATTACTCAAAGGCATAGGAAGGGGCAGGTGCAGGTGCTCAGGGCTGCTAAATGCCTCTACTTCGCACACTGAATAGCTGCCAGTGCCTGCAATCTGTTCAATCAGAGCTCAGGTCTCTTGGGCTCAAGACTTTGACCCTATTAAAATGGCAGTACTCCTAAGAGAAGCAAGGCAGTGAGCCATGGCAGCCATTTACCACAGTGTGAATTAGCTCTTCAGCTCCTCTCTTGGACATTCTAATGTGGGGAAACGACTGGGCCTGAGGCAAAAGAAGGGTGTTGGAAGGGTGAGGTGCAGAGGCAGGAAGACAAGCCTGAACTGTATGTATAAGGTGAGGTCAGGCTTGCTCTGACTATGCTGAGTGATAGAATTGTAACGTCCCTGTAGAAATGGTGATGAAGAAACTGATACGAAGTGCATTCGTACACAGCATTTCATTTATGTAGTTATTTAGAATGGGTAATGCACATTAGAAAAAAAATTACTGCAAGAGGATATATAGTAAAGTTTCTCACACGCCTGTCCCCCATCTTATAATTGCTAATTTCTTATGAACATTTTCAGACATCTTTGCATGTTTCCACATTTATCTATGTACTCATGTGTATGTCATTTGTTTCTTTTTAAACAGTGCACAATTTGCCCTACTCTACACCTTGCTGTCTGTTAACATTATACCTTAGAGATAGTTCAGTATCTACACGCCTGGATCTCAATCCTTAATAGCTGTACAGTATCCCACTAGATGGAAGTACCGTAATTATTCAGCTGTGGGACTTAGATTTTTTTCCAGCCTCTTACTCTTCATTCTTTCCTAAAGTTTGTATTGATGCCCAAGACGTGCCAGGCACTGTTCTAGGCATGGAGAGCAGAAAATGAGATATTTGAGGAATTTACAATCCACATACAGAGAGGAACATTCTCATACATCTGTGTACATGTGTGAATGTATCATTTCTATAAACTATAGAGGTAGAACTGCTGAGTCAAAAGGTACATGCATTGCTAATTTTGATAGATATTGCAAATAGCCCGAGAAAATGTTGTATCAATTTCCTCTCACTCTCTGTTCTGAATCTTTTCATGTGATTAAAAGTCACTATAATTTTTTATATTTCTTAAACTAAATTCTCCATATAAAAATGCTCACAATCACTTGAGTAATGGCTAAGGAACTAGGAAACATGACATATGGGACACTCTTGGTGGGGGTCCGGGGGGGCAGACCCTGCTGACTAAGACTTTCCTTCCTGCCTGTAGGGCAGTCCTCCTGCAATGCCAAGAAGGAAAGATGGGGGTGGGAGGTGGTACATGTGACCCAAGAGGACAGGCCCTTTGGAGAACATGGTGTGCAGTTAACAGCATCGCCCATGCACACGCTATCTGACAAGGAGGAACAATCCACACACACACACACTGTGTAGGAACTGAGAAAAAAAATATTAATGATACCTAAAGACCTAGGCCTGATTTCCTTAGCATTTAAAGAACTTCTAAAACTCAATTAGAAATCCAACAACCCCACAGATAAATGGACAAAGGACACAGTTCTCAACGAAGGAAGTGTTCTCCTGTGTTCCAGAAAATCTGTTAATTAAATGAATGCTGTTAATTAAAAACTTTTAAAATGTGTGTTTCTGAGCAACATCAATCTGCCCCAAGTGTAGTCATTACCACTATTAAAAACAGCTGTGGCCTCAGAAGAGCCCTCTGTACTCAGGCCGTCACACTTGTTCCCCTGGCCCTTTCTGTGTCTGTCTTTCTTCCTGTGTATGACTTTCCGTGACTCACCATCTCATAAACACTGACGCTGCCATCAGCCATTCCCACCATCCCCTCCCGGCCTCGGTGACAGATTCCCACTTGCCTGCTTCTATCCACTCTCCCTGCAGGGACCCCATTGGGGCTCTGCCCAGATCCCCGGGATCGGGGCTCTGCCCAGATCCCCGGGATCCCTTTCCCTGATGCTGCCCCTACCACTAAGTGTGCTTTTGCTTCCAATCTGAGGTACCCGCGACACTTCTCAGGAGGGCTGTCCTGTATGACTGCCCCTTTGTACCCAGATAGAGAGCCTGAGTGCCTGGATTATGTTAACCAGGGTGGCCCTTAGGCAATAACCCACAGGCGTAGATATGGAAGCCCAGATCCCTTGCCGGGGGAGGAATTCATATTCCAGAGTTCCTCTGCTGACCAGGTGAAGTTACGCTTCTTGTAACTTTGTCTGAGATCCTTGCTTGCTACCCTTTTTCTAGGTCCTTACTGGTTTCTCCTGGGAGTGTTTCCTTCATAAACCACTCTCACATAATCCTCGGGTGTCCCAGCAGCAGGCTCTAAATGCAAAATGTAAAACAAAGTCTTCTTCCTTAGTAACAAAATCCTGACTTTTCTTTTTTGTTATTCTGGCATGCAACTTCTCCAAAAAAAGGCTACATTTCCCAGCCTCCTTTTCAACTAAGGCTATGACTAAGTTCTTGCCAATGAGATATAAGCAGAAGTGCCCTATAGACTTCTCAGAAGCCTGTAAAAGGGCACTCTTGCTGATGGCTAGAGCTTGTCCTGAACTCTGAGGATTGGGGGCACCCCCTCAGATGTGGGAGCAAAGGTCTGGAAAAACCCTGGGCCCCTAACAATGTCATGGACCTGCCAAAACTAACCACAGATTGCCTACAACTTCTTTTATGTGAGAGAGAAGTTTCTCTCCTGTTTAAGCCAATGTCATTTGTTTCCTTCGTCCTATGTGGCCAAGCCGAAATCCTAACTTATAGACCAGACCACTATGATAGAGGCTGAAAAAAGGCAGATGCGGGCTTCCCTGGTGGCGCAGTGGTTGAGGGTCCGCCTGCCGATGCAGGGGACACGGGTTCATGCCTCGGTCCAGGAAGATACCACATGCCATGGAGCGGCTGGGCCTGTGAGCCATGGCCACTGAGCCTGTGCGTCCAGAGCCTACACTCCGCAGTGGGAGAGGCCACAACAGTGAGAGGCTCGTGTACTGCAAAAAAAAAAAAAACGGCAGATGCTTGCTTTTCCAGCCTCCCTTGCAGCTAGGGTTTGCTAGTGTGACCCAGTTCTGGCCAACGAGATGTATGGGAAGGTCGGGTGGGGAGAAGGGTGGGGGGAAGAGGTTCCAGAAAAAAAATTTTTCTTCTCTGATGAAAAAAACAAAACCAAAACCAAAACAGGTGCATGATGTAGAGCTCTCTTGAAACCTGGCCACCTACTCTGTGCTACCTGCCTTTGGTTGCAGCATGTGACGATGTGGTGTCTGGAGCTGTAACAGCCATTCTGTAATTATGGAACTACTGGTCAGTCTATGGACAAAAAGCCAAACAGCTGAGGAGAGCTGTGTAGAAGGACGGAGAGAGCCTGAGCCCTTCAAACCATCCCCGAGACCTCCCACTCCACACCACTGCAGTGTCCACAACGTTAATCAGTTTTCCTGTTGTTTGCAGCTGAAAGCAGCCCAGCACCCACTGGGGCTGAAGCACTGAAATAAAGTAAGGAATACTTAGTCTTTATAAGACCTAGAGGTGATAGGTGATAATTCTCAAGAAACCTACTACTATTACCCTTGGAGAGGAAGATGACTGAGTTCTGGGAAGATAATTATCTGCGTTAGACTGCCTCTGAAGGCAAGAAACAGAACCTCCAGCTTCAAGGAACATAATAAATAAGCTCCGGGGTGCTCAACAATGTCATCAGGAACCCAGTCTCCTCCCCTCTCTCTGCTCAGCCATTCTTCAGATGGGCTTCATCCCCAGGCTGTTAGCAAGATAGGGGCATACGGAGTCTGCCTGCCGATGCAGGGGACGCGGGTTCGGGCCCGGTCCGGGAAGATCCCACATGCTGTGGAGCGGCTGGGCCCGTGAGCCATGGACGCTGAGCCTGCGCGTCAAGAGCCTGTGCTCCGCAACGGGAGAGGCCTACCCCCCGCAGGGGGAGAGGCCACAACAGTGAGAGGCTCGTGTACTGCAAAAAAAAAAAAAACGGCAGATGCTTGCTTTTCCAGCCTCCCTTGCAGCTAGGGTTTGCTAGTGTGACCCAGTTCTGGCCAACGAGATGTATGGGAAGGTCGGGTGGGGAGAAGGGTGGGGGGAAGAGGTTCCAGAAAAAAAATTTTTCTTCTCTGATGAAAAAAACAAAACCAAAACCAAAACAGGTGCATGATGTAGAGCTCTCTTGAAACCTGGCCACCTACTCTGTGCTACCTGCCTTTGGTTGCAGCATGTGACGATGTGGTGTCTGGAGCTGTAACAGCCATTCTGTAATTATGGAACTACTGGTCAGTCTATGGACAAAAAGCCAAACAGCTGAGGAGAGCTGTGTAGAAGGACGGAGAGAGCCTGAGCCCTTCAAACCATCCCCGAGACCTCCCACTCCACACCACTGCAGTGTCCACAACGTTAATCAGTTTTCCTGTTGTTTGCAGCTGAAAGCAGCCCAGCACCCACTGGGGCTGAAGCACTGAAATAAAGTAAGGAATACTTAGTCTTTATAAGACCTAGAGGTGATAGGTGATAATTCTCAAGAAACCTACTACTATTACCCTTGGAGAGGAAGATGACTGAGTTCTGGGAAGATAATTATCTGCGTTAGACTGCCTCTGAAGGCAAGAAACAGAACCTCCAGCTTCAAGGAACATAATAAATAAGCTCCGGGGTGCTCAACAATGTCATCAGGAACCCAGTCTCCTCCCCTCTCTCTGCTCAGCCATTCTTCAGATGGGCTTCATCCCCAGGCTGTTAGCAAGATAGGGGCATACGGAGTCTGCCTGCCGATGCAGGGGACGCGGGTTCGGGCCCGGTCCGGGAAGATCCCACATGCTGTGGAGCGGCTGGGCCCGTGAGCCATGGACGCTGAGCCTGCGCGTCAAGAGCCTGTGCTCCGCAACGGGAGAGGCCACGGCAGTGAGAGGCCGGCGTACCGCAAAAAAAAAAAAAAAAGATAGGGGCATAGTTCCACGCGGCACACCCGGACATAACAGGGGCCTACCAAGTCCTGCCTGCTCTGCCCCCTCTCCATTATCCCTCAGACTTCACATCCTGATACTTTCCTCCTTGCCTTCTCCCTCCAGCTGCACTTGCTTGCTCTTCTTCAAACATGCCGGTGGACTCCTGCCTCAGGGCCTCTGCACTCGCTGTTCCCTCCACCTACAGTGCTCTTCCCATACATGTCCATCTGGCTCCCTCACCTCCTTCAGGTCCTAAGTATCACCTTCCCAGTGAGGCCTGCCTTGACCACACTATTTAAAATTACAACCAACTCCCCATCCCCTTTCAGGCTTAATTTTTCTCCAGCATGTAACTGCATCCAACATAGGGTTCATTCCTTTGCCTCTCTGATTGTCTGGGCTCCCCTTGCCCAAAAGGTGTGCTCCAGGAGTACGGAGATGCTTCTCTGATTACCCTCTCTTCACTTCCCCCAGGGCCTAGCAGAGTATGTGTTCCATAAATTTCTGTAGAAGACAGACAAGAGACGGACAACATCCAGAGGAAGAAGTGGGGCGGGGGGGAGGATGTTTTCAGAGATGGTGACCCCATCGCATCACCCCCCCCAGCCTTCCCCCTGGCATATCTCATCCAGAATCGCACATGCGGGGCCTCAACCAGTCACTGGCAAGGAGAAGGGACTTCCTTTCGCTCCACAGTAGGGCTGGGGTCAGCGGGTGTTGGGGAGAGGTGGACCCCTGAACAAAATAAAGAGAGGTGGGAAAAAGGATGAGGGGAGTGCATCTACTTCCTGGTTCTCCTGGGCTTTCTCTCTGTGGCCTAAAAACAATGGCCATCTCATCCCTTCACTGCCAGGCGTCTAAAAAGAGTCGTCAACCCTCACTGCTTCCACTGGCCTACAGCCCAATCCATGCCTCACTTCCCTGGAATCTGGCTTCCACGCCCATCTGTGCCGAACCAGGGTTATCAATGTTTCTAAGTCCACTGGGGCCTCTGGGGCCTTATCTGGCTCTGCCCTGCTGACCACGGCAGCTTCCTCTCCAGCCCCAGTTCTCTGGCGACCTGTCCCACTTCCAAGGTCATTGTGCTATAAGGACCCCCAACAATGCCGGCTGCGTCCCGCCCCCTTCTCGACCCGTTTCCAATTTCATCTTCTGGTAAATGAGCTCCAAGCCTTGGAGAACTGAAGCAGGTTTGCTCTGAAACCCTAAGGGCTTCGAAATCACAGCAGCCTCCGGGGAGAGAAACCAGGTCCCCAAGCTGGGTTGGGGGCGTGGGGTGGCGCCAACCCGGCCGCTCTCCCTTGGGGGGAGGAGCGTCCACTGCTCCCCTTGTCCCCCTGCCCGCGCGGCCCCAGCCAGATACCCGGGCCCCGCGCCGCGGAGGCGCCGCCGCGTCCGCCGCGTCCGGAGACGGGGCAGCGGGAGCCCAAGCGGAGTGGGGCGGGGCGGAGAGGCCAGGGGCTGCGGGAAGCGCAGAGAGGGGGCGGCCGAGCGGGACCCGGACTACTTCCAGCCGGCCGCCCCGGGGGCGAAGGGGAGGGGCCCGCGCGGCCTTATTGGCTCGAGCGCCGGCGCAGCTCGCTCGAAGCCCCGACCCGTCGAGCATCGCGCCAGCCCGCGCCCATGCAGCTCCGCCGGCAACCGCTTCCCGCGCCCCGGCCGGGGGACCCGTACCCCGCCGCCCCGCTGCTCGCGCTGCTCCTGCTGCTCGCCCTCCAGGGGGCGGCGGCGGCGCCCGCGGGGTCCGGGGAGCCCGAGGACTCCGGGTGGCGTCAGGACGCGGAGCTACCGCACGGGCTCCTGTCGCAGGCGGCGCGCGCGGCGCTGCACTTCTTCAACTTCCGCACGAGCTCGCCCAGCGCCCTTCGAGTGCTGGCTGAGGTGCAGGAGGGCCGCGCGTGGGTGAGTACCAGAGCGACACAGTGGGCACGCGCGGGGACCGGCCGCGTGCCGCGTGGGTGGTGACGCCTGGGTACGCGCGCCTGTGCGCCCGGCGGCGGATCCGCGAGGGAGACTGTGATGCTCCAGGCCCCTGCTGGGATCCCGGCTCGCGCCTCGGCGCTGGGAACTGTTTAGGCGTGGAAAGGCCCGTCAGTGCGCGGAGTCCGCAGAAAGCTGGCTCGTTCTTTCTGGCATTTACGAGGCCATAAAGATTTTTTACACGGCAGCTCCCATACCTGGGAAAGAGGTGCATGGGGAAACTGAGGAACAGGCCCAAAAGGCAAGGCTTGATCTTTTCTGCGACTACCCAGAGTTGGTTGCTATGGGGTGGTCACCGAGCATTAGTTCTGGGCGGGATTTCCAAAATCTAAGCCAGTTTCCAGGCCGAACCGCTGACGTTCCCTGGTTAATTGCAGGCCATCTTGCAAGGGCTTTCGGATAATATTGCAATTTACGCGTTGGCCTGGGCAAGAACCTTCGTAATCCCGACGTCTGCTTTAATCTAGTGGGAGTGAGTGAACCAGGGCTGTTTTCTTTGTGAACGGAGTGAGTAAGAACGTGGCAGCTCGTTCGGTTGCTGATTTCAAGGCACTGGCTGTAGGTACCATTTTGTGCCTGTGGAGCTACGTTGCTTTCTTCATCAAGTAGATTACGAAAGTTACAGAACTACACTTAACCTGTCCCCAAAAGTGGCGATGCTTTTTCCAGTAATCCTCCCAATATTCCACGAAGCCTGTAGACTCAGCCTTAAGGAATCTAGAGTTTAGTAATGAGTGTAAATAGAATTTTAAAGAGTGGATGTAGGATTTTTCTTTAAGACTGTTCTAGACGTGGTGTTAACGGTGTGAGAAAGCCATTTGGAAGTTCGGCCTTGGTTCTTCAAAGACTTAACCCTACACCCAGCTTGTCTAGATTTATCGAAAGGTGAAATAAAATTTTTCCTAAAAAAAGGCAACCTGTTCTTGTCACCTGTTCTAACAGATCTTGCTGTGTCAGGGAGGGAAAAGTTCAGTTTACCAGCCCAACAGAGAAGTGAGGGAATAGAGCTTGAGAACTTTCTATCAAAGTAAGGGAGTCGCCACCTCCCAGAGCCCAAAGAGGGGCCCCCCTGAATATTTCCTCCCTGGTTATCAGTGGCAAGGATTCCCTACAGAAAACCAAGTTCAGATTTCTAACGTGCACCAGGAATTTTTCAGGTCCTAGGAATTTTTTTTTCTTCCTTCTAAGACCATAAAAAGAATTAAATAATAAAATAATTTGCATTTTCATGCATTTAGTTAACTCTTACTGAAAAAATAAAATGCTTGGCACCTTTCATAAAATAAACTAAATCCAAATGAGTTAAGAAAAACTTCCTGTCTTATCCACAGAGAGCTCAGTTACTGTTTTCGTCTGTAATAATATAATCCTGAATTTTAAAGGAATCTCCTTTTTTGGCCTAAAAAAGCTGGGAGGGATAATCAATAAATTAGAGGCAGGTATACATGAGAGGGATGAGGAGTTAAGAAGTAGAAGAATCCAGGACATTGACCCTAAGAAAAGGTACCTTCCTCCATCATCTGGTTTACCTTTACATTTCCTCCCAAAGTGATTATAAATGTTTTAACATCAAGGAGCCAAGGAAGAGAACTTAGTGATTTTCAGGGCCAAGACTCTAGAGACTAAAGTGGTTTCATTTTCTCCCTGGAATTCAGTGAAATTGCTTGGTTGATTGAAACTGCTTGAATGAGGAGAACAGGCACCACCTGCAAGGAGCCTTCAATGCAAGGAATTTCTGCTTCAATTACAAGAGCAGTCATAGCATTGACAAGAGGTGGAAAATGATAGACCCTCAAAACTCTTTATCCAATCAGTGCATTATTAGAGTGAGCACTGAGTTGCTGGACAATATCTGTCATTCCTCTAGGACTGGCGCGGGGTTAGCAGGGGGCTGGGTGGGCGCGAGAAGTGTAGCTGATAGCATCCTCTTCTCCTTTGTATTACAGATGAGAGGCTGGGACCAAGTCAGGGTTTTTCAGGCTAATGGCACACTATTGGGTTATGAAATCTATTTAGTGGTTGCCGTTTTTTGTTTGTTTGTTTTGTTTTAAATGAAATAGTTTGGAATACACACTGTTGAGAGTGCATTGCAGAAGACCGGGTAAGTAGTGCCTCAGAATGTTGCAAACATATATGTATGAACTAGGTCATTATGAAGTATGCAGTTCTTGCTATGTGTTTCAGCTGAAAAAATTTTGAAAGCCAGTGAACCAAATGATTCTTAAGACCTCTTAACAGCTCTGAAATTCCTTGATTCTAAGTGATTTTTCGGTTCTGCAACAAACCCTCATTTTAGGAACACTGTTGCCCTCTAGTGGTAAAACGCAGTAATAGCTGTGGTAGTAAATGCAAGAAAGTATTGAGAAGAAATCAGAGCTAGCTAGCGAGCTTGCGAGCATTCCGTTTTGTTTTGTTTACTAATTGTACGGAGAGATCACAGACCATGACTTGTGTTCCCTCATTGCCCTTGTCTGATGACATCTCTTTCCTGACCATACACTACCTTTCCACGACCAGGAGGCTCCTATTTTTCTGATGCCTTAGGACCCAGAGCATGGAGGGGTGGTGTTGAGAGCTCCTGTGCTACCCAGGGTATCCTAGATCAGCCCTGCTCCCGACGATGTGGGGCTCTCTCTTACACTGAGGCAACTATCCTCTGGCCAATCGTAAGTCCTACGACAACTGCCCCTGCCCGGAGCAGCCGGTGAGAGGCCAGCCCTTCCCTGGCATTTAGAGAGACTGGCGAGATCTTTGTGTGCACAAACTTCAGGAGAAAGGCAACCCATTTGAAATCAGCCCTTGCTTGGGGATTGCTCACAAACCAGGCCAGGACCAGTAGTTGGAAACATATCAATAATTGAAACATTTGACCAAAGGTGGGGCAGGAGGGAGTTATGCCCAAACCTTAACTGCTTCAATTTAAATTAAAATCAGTAAATATAAAACTATCATCTGTCTTTTTGTGTAGGGCAAAGGCCATTAATTGGCACTCCTTGCAGTCTTTCTAGCAAAAAGACACACCCATAATGGGCATCTGATTTCCATTTTTGTTTACTTACAGTGGAGGGAGCACTTGCAAAGGATACAGTTGACGATCCTCTCCTTTCACTTTTGTTTGACTTTTCTTGCCTAACTATGACTCACCCATACCCAGTTTACCAGCAAGAGTTTTAGAGACTTGATTTCATCAATTCTTTCTACTGCATTTAACTTGGATTTTGTGGACATGACATCTTTTTTTGTGCCCCCTCTTCACCAGAACATTTAATTATGCAGCTAGGTAATGAGTACACCTGGCATAGGTAAGTTTGGGAGCAAAACAGCTGACTTCTGGTGAGCATCCGGCTGCCCCAGCGCTGGTGGGCTGGGCTGCTGTCCCCTGCCCCCCGAGCGCCCGGGTGTGTCTGAAGGCGGAACAGAGCCGGTCTGATGAGCCACAAGGCAGCTGGGTGAGCGCCTAGTCTACTAAGAAAAAGCTGCTGCTTTTATCCCTTTTCAATCTATGAAGCACTTTAATGCAGCACAATTCATCTAATTACTGCTCTCCTTGAAGGCTTCTCTCCATTAATGTCAATAATTTAGAGGTGATGGTTCACAAGAATAGGAAAGCAATACATCAAGCCGACCATAGAAATGAAAACTGGAGATTGAAGAAGGCCGTAATAAATATGGAGGGGAAAGATAAGTAATAAAACCCTTAAGTGAAAGAATCTCTGCTTTCACGCTAGCAAGGCTCCTAAGTGCTTTTACAGCCCTCCTGAACAGTAGGGGGTGGCTATCGGCAGGGTGCAGGTGGCGCTCCTCAGCGCCCTCTGCCGCGAGGATGAAACATAACAATCCTGAAAGCACAGAACCGAGGCCCACGCCCGCCCTCCTTTCCCGGCACTGCCACTGCTGAAATGGCACAGGTGCCCCCAATGGCTCCGCCCACCTCCCACCGCGGCGCCCACCTGGTCTGCAGGCTCTGATTGCAGAGTCTGGGTCCAGCATGGGGTGGGAAAGGCCACTGGCCCTGAGGGTAAACTTAGGCCTTGGTCTTCCTGGCGGGTGTCCCGCCGTTGCTCAAGCCAGCTGCATGTGGATGAGCTAACGCTTTTAACCAGCTTGTAAGAAGTTGTTTTTGAAAGGCAAACTTTTTTTTTTTTTTTTTACCAGCCCACAGCATTTCCACTTGTCTTGCCACACGGCGAGTCATAGCCAAGGGTGCGTGTGATCATGGAACATTAGTAGTGATCCCAAATAAAGGCCACCGTTGGTGGGTTGTGAATTTAGCCATAATTTGTTTTTGAAAGGCAAATTTTTTTTTTTTTTTTTTTTACCAGCCCACAGCATTTCCACTTGTCTTGCCACACGGCGAGTCATAGCCAAGGGTGCGTGTGATCATGGAACATTAGTAGTGATCCCAAATAAAGGCCACCGTTGGTGGGTTGTGAATTTAGCCATCAGGAGTGTGGCTTGGCTGCACACTCTTCCTTGAACGGCCTCAGTGGTTCTGCTGCAGACGGAATGTCAATAGCCCTAAAATGACATCTTAATGAGACAAGGAATGTTAAATCCACACACATATACATACACACATGCACACTCACAATCTCCCAGATCCAACCTGATCCTTGACCTCAATTCATCAGCATGAATCACCCTAGAGATTTATTCACACTTTTGCAGCCGTGGTATTTATTTGCCTTTGTGACGGCCCCTCAGTTGAAGAGGTTTGCACAGAGCTGGTCCCACAGTAGCCATAGCAGTTCCCCACTCTGGGTTGCTTCTTAGGATCTTCCAAGACGCCTCTAGCCAGTAAAGTCAAGTTATGAAAGAGTCTTGTACCGTAGCTGTGTATGAGATGTATATGAATCCACAACGGCCCCAAGAGGAGGTGCCAACACAGAACACTATGTGAAGGATCACAGGTCATTTTCTATCTGTATTAGTTTCACTGCTGTAACAAATGACCACAGACTTTGTAGAAAAAAACAAAACAAAACAACTCCCACAAATTCTTTTACAATTCTGGAGGTCAGGAGTCTGAAATAGGTCTCATTGGGCTAAGATTAAGGTGTTGAAAGGGCTGCATTCTTTCAGAAGATTCTAGGGGAGAATCCATTTCCTTGCCTTTTCCAGCTTCTAAAGGCCGCCTGCACTCCTCCGTCTTCACAGCCAGCAGGTAGCACCTCCTGAATATAACATTACTCTCCCTTATAAGGACCCATGTAAGTACACTGGGCCAACCTGGATAATCCAGGATACTCTGTCCAACTCAAGATCCTTAACCCGATCATATTGGCCAAATCCCCTTTGCCTTGTAAACATGTTCACAGATTCCAGAGATTAGGATGTGGACATCTCTGGGGGCCATTACTCTGCCTCCCACACCCAGCTTCCGGGTGGCTGCGAGCTCACGCAAGTATTTACCACACTGCCAAACACGTGACTCTACCCAAGAGGTGGCAGCTCTGGCTGATCTCTGCAGCCTTGGTAACCTCCTTACCCCCAAACACGCCCACCCTCCACACCCCATGTTGGTACCTGACTGTAGGCTGCTTTGTTCTCTTGCCCTGCATGTGTGTCTGCTTCCACAGGGTGGAAGGCCTCCCTTCTCTTTATCTCCACTGTCCTAGCATAGGGACCTGCTAAAGACAAATATTAAATATGAGATGAAAACAAAGGTAGCTGGAAGGGTGCTGGGACCACTGGTCATCAGGAACAGGAGGCTGGGCCAGGCCCCGACCCATTCCCAGCCCTCCTACAGGAGGAGGGAGATCGAATACCTCAAATCTCTTAGAACCAGCCTTTTCTAATTTTCTGAGCCCCACCTTGAGCTAGAGGGGAAGCGGAGGGGAACACTGCCCCTGGCCACTTGGAGGAAGGGTCAAGAAGTCGTACTCAGAGTTGGCCAAACAGATTAACACACGGTATTCTGTCTCTTTCTCTCCACTACTCCTTAGCCTGATGAAGTGTCCAGTGCAAAGATCTCCTTGGACCCCACAGGATGGGGCCTGATCTGGAGGTCATTGACTTTTGTTCCGTAAACTGCAATCGCCTTATCTGGCATTGCCCGAGAGAAGGAAAATGCAATGAGATAATTCCAGGGTCTAATGTAATACGCTGATGTTCTCTCTGTCCAGAACATAAGAGCAGCATAGCAATCTTTGTCCACAGATGAGTTGTTTACTTGTCTCCAACTAAGCCTGACTCATAAAACTAACCTTATAAAATGAAGACGTTTGCTTTTCCCGGAATGGCATGACATTTATGTTTTCTTACCAAATGTGAAGGCTGCAGGGGACATTTAGAAGCCCAGTCTGTTAGGCCAGTGAGGCCCACTGTGTGCCCGAGGGGACATTAGCATCACCATTCGAGCTCTTGACAGCTGGTGTGTCCCCACTGCCCAGCCCCTCAATGTGGAAACATAAAGCTTAAGGCTGTCACCACTGGCTCTAAGGTCACATCAAGGAACCATGCCCAGGAACCAGTGGCAGAGAGAAAAAACAAGAGACGGGCTTCCCCCGAAACACAGGGTTTTCTGTTTCTTTTTTTTCTTTTTCGCTGTGGGGCATATGGGATCTTAGTTCCCCAACCAGGGGTCAAACCCACACCCCTTGCAGTGGAAGCGCAGAGTCCTAACCACTGGACTGCCAGGGAATTCCCAAGGGTTTTCTTTCTGTAGATGAGCTTTGGGCAGAATCTTATCTTTGGAGACTCCCAGAGTCGTGGCGTTTTCGTGACCCCTGTGGCATCCGACAGCAAGGTTTCTCTGGGTACCGTCCCTGCTCTTACATTTGCCCTAGGTTTTTGTTGTGTTTTTTGAGTGAGTTTAAAGAGGGTGTTGGGTTTTTAAAATGGGCTCTTAGAATAATAAATACCTATTCCCCATCCCTTATCAAGTTCCTCAGTTTTATGTCCAGTACTCATACCCAGTATTTCAATGACTTAACTTTAAACAAGCAAGCAAATATATAGTATCTAATATAAAGATAGTTGGACGCATGCTGGAGGAGACATCTCTGATCTACTGACATGAAAACAAAAGCTTTGTGTTTTACAGAAAATAACTTTTTACTGAAAATGAGACATGGCTTAGTAGAGTTGCTATTAGAACATGTAATTTTTAACTTCCTGGATATAAATGGCATCACACGGCCAAGTCGTTATCCATGTAGCAGGAAGGAAGGAGTGAATTTTCTTCAAAAATGATTTAAATCCAGACTGCCTTCTCCACATGTTCCTGCTTGAAAAGCAGCACATGCTGTGTTGCCACGGAGTTTTATCAGCTGCACCCCCTGAAGCAGAGGGTCGATCTGTCCCATGAACTTCCTAAATCATCATGACCTGATTTGCCAAAGACTCCAGGTGGACCAAACTTTGAGATAACATTCCTCCGTTTCATTTAGTTTCATGATACCCTCAAACCTTTGGAGAGAATTAATTGTCGTGTCCTTAATCTCCTGCTCATCTGTCTTCTAGTGACAGTCACTGGAGCTACTTGTTACTTCCTGTCCCTCCCTCTGGACTTCAGTGGTTCCACTCAGTGTCTAGAGAGAAGTTCTCAAAGTGTGGTCCCTGGGCCAGCAGTAGCGGCATCAGCATCCCCTAGAACTTGTGAAAATGCAGGGTCTCAGGCCCCACTCCAGGTTTACTGAATCAAAACTTGGGGTGGAGCCATCACACTATGTCTTATTTAGCAAGCCCTCCAGGAGATTCTGTTCCAGCTCAAGTTTGAGACCCATGGCTCTGGAATAAAGTCCCTTAAGGGACCTTCTCTAATCTGGCCCCATCCACCATGGTAACCTCCACTCCAAGTATCCCCGCTATTAACTTGCTAATCTCCCCAGCCTGGCTGCTCACCTGTCTTCCTGAGTGTCCTTGCCCTCTCTCTCCCCAGTTGTCTCCAGCCTAGTCGTCCTGGAGATTCCCCCTCCTGCGCTGCACTGGCTCAAGCTCCCACTTAAACCCTGCCTGAAAGAGTGCATCCAGGGACTCCTTCCAGAGTCTCAGATCATTGTCACTTCCATACTGTTGTGGATTGTTGTGTCCTCAGAAAAGATACATTGAAGTCCTAACCCCCTGTACCTGTGATTATGACCTTACTTGGAAATAGAGGCTTTGCAAATGTAATCAAGTTAAGATAAGGCTATACTGGGTTAGCATGGGCCCTAAGTCCAATGATTGATGTCCTTATAAGAAGGTCATGTGAAGATACAGAGAGAAGAATGCCATTTAAAGACAGAGGCAGAGACTGGAGTGATACAGCTCCAAGCCAAGGAAGGCAAGGATTGACGGCTGCCACCAGAAGCTCGGAAGAAGAAAGGAGGGATTCTATCCAGAGCCTCAGAGGGAGGCCAGCCATGAGAACACCTTAATTTTGGACTTTTGGCCTTCAGAACTGTGAAAGAATCGATTTCTGTTGTGTTAAGGTACCCAGTTTATGGTATTTTGTTATGGCCACCCTAGGAAATGGATACACACTCCACTCCCTGCCTGGCTGTCTCCCTCCCAGAAGGTCTGCGTGGTCTTGTCTACAGGAACTGTGGTTTTAAGCACAGTCCAACTCTCTCAATTCCCCTCTCTCTCCCCCTCCCTCTCTCACACTTCACGCCCGCACACACACTCACACTTCCCACACACACACCAGGCAGCTTTCTTTCCGCCCTCTCTTAAAGGGATTAACTGGGTCTGTTTGTATGACCTCTGTGCTGTATAAGGGGAGAGCAGGGCTCTGGAGCCAGGCTTCGCTACTTACTGGCTCTGTGACTTTGGACAATTCTTAACTTTGGGCAAGTGCCTCAGTTTCTTCATCTTTAAAGTGGGGATAAGATCAGTATTTACCTCAAAGGACTCTTGTGCTGTGATAAGTAGTTCCTGGGCACTGTGTTAAACCACATGAAGCATGTAGTGAGAGCTCAATATGTATATATATAACATATATATTATAGTTTTTATCATGATTCTACCCAGTGGCTAGCAGAACGCTTTATACACAAGTGCTGAATAAATGCTTGACATTGATTAGATAGGGATTTGAGGAACATTTTTTTTGACCCCCTCTGAAAAAATCTAGTGAGATGAGTTTGTCCTATGAAGGCATTCTGTGGTACACTCTCTTAAACAGGACTTTAAAAGTGGCCTGTTTCCCTGCGAACTGATGGCAAGGGAAGCCCCCAAACAAAGTGCTGGTCACTCTCCTAAAGAGCCTGTCCTGAGGCAGGGTGGCTGCCTGGGGCTACCCTTCCCCATGGCCTTTGGGGACAAAAACCAAGGAACCTACAAAATCAACCAAACACACAAAAAACAGGTTAGAACATAAACCACATCATTGGTGGTCCGTGACTGTAAAGCATTTAGTTCTAGGCCACAGTACATAAGTCCTCTTTTACACGTAATTAAAAAAAAATGTGTAGCAAAGAGCTACTAATTCATTCCTTCAGGTTATACAGCCATATAGTAATTTGCTTTGTTTGCCAACTTTTTCTTTACATAAAAAACTTTATTCTGGAAAAGATTAGAGCAAGATGCTGTGCCCCTGGCTGAGCTTGGAGAGGGATGTGAACTTCCTAATCTGTTTGGCATGCGGGCAGTTTTGGCAGCGTGGGGATGGGGGAAGCAGAGCCCTACGATCCGCTCCGTGGGAACACTCCTCACGTCAGGAAAGCCAGACCTGCCCGTCACCTTCCCTGCGACAGCCCTGGCTCTTTAAAAAATGTCTGTTTAGCTTTTCAAAAAGTGTCTTTAAGTGAATGGATTAGCTTTGCACCATCTGGCCGTCACAACACATGTTGTAAGCACAGAGGGAGAACCACCTGACCTTGAGAGTTTGGCTTTGGCTCTGTCCCGGGACGGAGCTTCTAGATTCAAAACCACTATAGTGGGCAGTTTACCTCACTCTGCAAATCTGATCACACCAACAGCATGAGGGACAAAAACACAGGTTTAAGATACGGGGTGGGGACATCCATACCGAGTTACTTCGGACTTAACGTTTTTTAAATGACTTTCTATCTTGTTAAAAGCCCATTCATGCACTTGTTGGTTCCAGGTACAAAGCTGAGGGAATAACACCCTCATTACCTTTGCTTCATGGAGACCCCTCTCTGATGGCTGTTTATTCTCTTTTATCCCCTTTCCCATTGTTGACTGAAAAAAAAAAAAGCACAACCTAAAAGTTGAGAATTATGTTTTATTCGATGAACTTACTGAGAACTATAGCCCAGGATACAGCCCCTCAGATAGCTCTGAGGAACTACTCCAAAGAGGTAAGGGAGGTTCCAGGATGAGTAGGAGTTTTTGCTGGGAAAAAAACAAAAACAGGGGCTTCCCTGGTGGCGCAGTGGTTGAGAATCTGCCTGCCAATGCAGGGGACACAGGTTTGAGCCCTGGTCTGGGAAGACACCACATGCCGCAGAGCAGTTAGGCCGTGAGCCACAACTACTGAGCCTGCGCGTCTGGAGCGTGTGCTCCGCAACAAGAGAGGCCGCGATAGAGGCCCGCGCACCGCGATGAAGAGTGGCCCCCGCTTGCCGCAACTAGAGAAAGCCCTCGCACAGAAACGAAGACCCAACACAGCCAAAAATATTAATTAATTAAAAAAAACACAAAAACAAAACAAAACAACATGTAGTTCAACGTCAAAAGATTACTGCTAATCACAAAAACATCTCAAGTTAGTGATATTAGTGCTTTTCTATGTATGGGAAGATGCAGGAGTCTGGGCTTATGTAAATCATTCCTTTGATAAGCATCTTAAGTATATAGGGCCAGTATCCTGTGTTTCTCCATCCTGAATTCCCCTCAGGGCGCACTTTCGGGGTTTTAAGCCTGCAACATCCTTTGTTTACTGAAATGGCAGGCGACATTCTTTGTCCACAGTGCCTCTTCTTGGTCATAAATTTGATCAACATTTGGGAGGCATTTCATGACCAATTTTGTCCCATGGCTCTAGGAAAGCTCATTCCTAGATCAGGTGAGGATTCTGTTGATAGGCCACTCAATGTGCTAAGTTTCTTGGATTAGGCCCTGTTGATAATCTAAAATTCTCTGGATTGCCTGTTCTACTCGTCTGTTATGATCCAGGAAATGTTTTCTCTTGTTGCTTCTTCCCATATCTACAGTTGCACTATTACAATTATTCTACGTAGAGTTATATATGTGATTGATTGCCTCAAGACATTTAGCCATCATTAGTTTGTTGGAGGCCTGGTTACACATTGGGTAATGCAAGAGACAATAATGTCATAAAATAGACAGGATGTAAATAATACACCTTTAATGTTAATAAAGTACAGCAGAGAAAGGCACAAGCCATAAATAATTTGAAAACAACAAGAGAACAAATTAAAACAATGATTAGTATAACTAGTTGTAATCTGGTCTCAATAAGCCATCAAACCCACAGGGGAGCCAGCTGGATAAGCCAAATTCTGGAAGGATCATGTAGAGAGAAAAAGGTAAATGTTTCATCTTTGTTTACAAAGGTACACTTTATCAGCTTGTTGTAGATCAAAATTAGCATAAAGAGAAAGATTTTTCTGGAAAAAATTAAAAGCCAGTATATTTCAGAAAAAAGTCATAAAATTATAAACCGTATTTATCAATTCATTCAGTCCCATGTAATTAATTCCAGTTGATCTGGATGAAGTCATCAGGTTTTCCGTTAGGGTTTTGTAACTTTTTACTGAGTTCAGTGGTATGATCTAAAAGTTATCAGAAACAAATTTGTCAAAAGTCTTTTTTACGAATCCTCTTGAGAATCTTCATTTTAAAAAAGCATCAGAGTAAAATAGTGATTGTCTATAAATGACAAAAGACTTAAAATGGCATGGTTAAAGATCGGTTTACAGTGTAACTGACAAGAAACTTGGTTATTTCTGTGTCATATGACATTTTAAGATAACAACTAGAATTATAACTGATAACATTATATCAGGACATATCAGGTTTTTAGGAATTCCATATAAGTGTTGGAATATCTATAATAATGACATTTACCCATAAAATAAGAAGGTTTTATCACACTTATTTGACAATGTTTCCCATGTAATTTAACATGCCAAATAAACCTAATTAGTTTAATATCTCTCCTTGGGATGTTTCAAGGGTCCTTTGAAGCATCCCAAAGTTAGCTGGAAAGTCAAAAGAATCTTAGTTAGAATTTGATATTTGGGAAGTTTGTTATAAAAAAAAAAAGTCAAGTTTTTAAAACACTTGGTCAAATAGGATCATAGGTCACTGTGAAGCAATAGTTATTCACTCAACCAAAATGACAGTAAAGGATTTTTAAGGCAAATAACAGATCATTTAGAAGGCAAAGAAACTCACAATCTGTTACCAAAAGTATTTAGTTCAACATTCCAAGAAAACTCTGTTCTCTTAACACAGAGAGAAAACCAAACTCCAGTCCTGCACCAGCCCACTGTGAACAACAAAATTCACTTACCCAATTAAATTCAATCCAAACCCAGCCTGACCATGCATGGAACAACTTTTTCAGAGCTGTCTTTCTACAAACCTTTCACACTTTCTATATCCATTTTAGTTTGTCACTGATTTTTCCGCCCTGAGACAATCAGCTCTAGGACAAAATCTCTCTCTTCCCTTAACAAAATGTACTTCCACTCCTCATACCTTCTTTTGCCAAAAACACTCATCCTACTTTCCTTGCATACTAGATCATGTGAACCTGGAATTCATTCTGGCCAGTTTCCTTTATACTGGGAAATATTTAATTTGTAAGTGCTTACTAGTTAGTCAATTAAATAGAGCTCTTTTATAAGTTTAATTTTGATATTTTCCAGAGGTAGAAACACCTATATGTGTAATGTACACACTGACATAAACAAACAAAAATAGAGATCTCATAGCTTCACTTTAACACTTAGTTTTGAATCAGGTATTATGGTATAAACTTACTAGTTTATAAATGAGTTGGAATACGTCAAATTTATTTTCTCAGATGACCAAGACTTTACTATTGATATTTGTGGAAAAGACTTCTAAGATTTGTATTTGTTCTTGATAATCCCCTAAGGAAGCTGTGAATTAGATTTTGAGCGAGGGAGCCTTTCCAATGGTTTGAGTTTTAAAAGGCCATTTTTTTCCTTTTTATTTTTTTTTTATTTTATCAGGTTTTACCTGATTAAGCGGATTAGGCTCAGTCTCAGGTCATTGTAGCTTATCTACATTTCTGATTTGTAGAGATTTGAAAACCAGGCAGTTGCTTTTAATTCCCCAGAGAACAGATCTGCTGCCTAAATTATACCAGAAGATTGATTTGTCCAAAAACATTTTCTTTAAGTTGCTTTTTTTATATCAGTGAGAAGATTTCCAACTAAACTGAAATTCAAGAGTTCTATGTCCTAGAATTTTAAGCTTTTATTTATCATGCTTTCAAAAGTTTGCACACGGGATTCAACAAAGGCCCTCTTTCTGAGTGCACAGGTTAAACCTAGAGCAAGAATCTCTATTATTGTTTTTATTGGCCCCTGAATATTAGCACTCAGTTTTTATTTCATATTGTGTGGTCTCAGTTAACCCTGTTGGTTCCTTTTAGTATGTTTAACTAATATTGTCTGAGGGGCAGATTTATATGCCCTGTTTTATACCAGGAAGGGGGAGACATAGTGTCTGTCTTACAGTATAATTAGGGAAAAGAGATGTAACCACCTTATAAAGCCCATTTAAACATACCAATTTATGTAAGCTTTCATCTCAATTCTATCAACTTTTATACCTTTAGCTTTAGTTTCCATTAGGACCCCATCAATAAGTCTTGGTCTTACAAGGAGTCTTAGATGCTTTTCTTTTTTTTAATCTCCCAACCATTTAATCTATTTTTGTATAAAAGGCTCTGGGGTCCCCAGTGAAGGGCTGAGCTGAGGGATTCAGGCCCTTTTGTCAATCTTTTAACTTGATTAATTGGCCTAAATGTTGCCCCAAGCAATTGCTGGTCAGGTATCTCAATGTAATTCTGCCTCCGCCCCCCAGCCTTTATATATGTAACTGGGGTAAATAAAGCAGACTTGTTTGGGGCCTTTTATGTTGGGGACCAATAGGGGTCCCTTTAACCTACCCAACCTTAGGTAGTGTTGTATCAAAACCTTGTGTTTTAATCCCATTAACATCTGTTTTATTTATCCCATTTCTTAATAACCATCTAAGGATTTTTATCCTTTTGGAAGGAGTCCCTTTAAAATTTTCACCTTGTTGGGAAGAAGTCTCTAGACTTTCCCCTCAGTTTTTTCTCCCTTCCTCCCCGTTAATCAACCTAATTTACATTAGTTAACCTAATGTTTTTATTAGGACTTGTAAGACCCACTGAGGGGAAGCAAAGGCCACAAATAAGACTTCCCAAACTGGTTTTTTGTTTGTTTTAAACTAAGGGAGCGGGACTTCCCTCGTGGCACAGTGGTTAAGAATCTGCCTGCCAATGCAGGGGACATGGGTTCGATCCCTGGTCCAGGAAGATCCCACGTGCCGCAGAGCAACTAAGCCTGTGTGCCACAACTACTGAGCCTGCGCTCTAGAGCCTGCGAGCCACAACTACTGAGCCTTTAAGCCACAACTACTGAGCCCACGTGCTGCAACTACTGAAGCCTGCATGCTCTAGGGCCTGCGTGCCGCAACTGCTGAGCCTACGTGCTGCAACTACTGAAGCCCGCGTGCCTAGAGCCTGTGCTCTGAAACAACAGAAGGCACTGCAATGAGAAGGCTGCGCACCTCAGCAAAGAGGAGCCCCCGCTCACCACAACTAGAGAAAGACCGCTAGCAGCAACGAAGACCCAATGCAGCCAAAAATTTTAAAAAATTAAATTAAAAACATTAAAGGGATTCTTTTGATTAGCCATTTTATATATACATATACCTATACATCTCCACCTTCTGATTTGTTTTTTTTATAGGTGCCAATAAACAACTATATAATAAGAGCTCTCTAAAAATTTACCAATTTTGAAATTTCTCCAATTTAAATGATCCATCATCTGGCCATTAACAAGATATATCTTAATAGTGACTCAAAACTAGGAAGATGAAAGAGGCATCCCCACAAGAGAGTGCAAAGCCTACACAAGATATAGAAAGTTTACTCATGGGAATCCCCTGGCAGTCCAGTGGTTGGGACTTGGCTCTTTCACTGCAGCGGCCCGGGTTCAATTCCTGGTCAGGGAACTAAGATGCCGCAAGCTGTGCAGTGCAGCCAAAGAAAAAAGAAAACTTTACTCCCCCAAATAGTCAAAGAAGGTAAAGACCTTTGTTGCACAGGTTAAGATGACAAAGCCCCTGAGAGTTGGTACAGCCAGACAAAATGACTTCTCAGAATCCCAGCCTATTCCACCGACTGCCAAATGTGCACCATATGTGTACTTTCCGGTCATATGGTAGTTCTATTTTTAGTTTTCTAAGGAACCTCCATACTGTTCTCCATAGTGGCTGTATCAATTTATATTCCCACCAACGTTGCAAGAGGGTTCCCTGTTCTCCACACCCTCTCCAGCATTTGTTGTTTCTAGATTTTTTGATGATGCCATGCTGACTGGTGTGAGGTGATACCTCATTGTAGTTTTGATTGGCATTTCTCTAATAATTAGTGATGTTGAGCATCTTTTCATGTGTTTGTTGGCCATCTGTATGTCTTCTTTGGAGAAATGTCTATTTAGGTCTTCCCCCCCATTTTTTGATTGGGTTGTTTGGTTTTTTTTTTTGATATTGAGCTGCATGAGCTGTTTGTATATTTTGGAGATTAATCCCTTGTCAGTGGCTTCGTTTGCAAATATTTTCTCCCATTCTGAGGGTTGTCTTTTCATTTTGTTTATGGTTTCCTTTGGTGTGCAAAAGATTTTAGGTTTAATTAGGTCCCATTTATTTATTTTTGTTTTTATTTTCATTACTTGAGGAGGTGGGTCCAAAAAAGATCTTGCTGTAATTTATGTCAAAGATTGTTCTGCCTATGTTTTCCTCTAAGAGTTTTAGAGTGTCTGGCCTTACATTTAGGTCTTTAATCCATTTTGAGTTTATTTTTCTGTATGGTGTTAGGGAGTGTTCTAATTTCATTTTTTTACATGTAGCTGTTCAGTTTTCCCAGCACCATTTATTGAAGAGGCTGTCTTTTCTCCATTGTATATTTTTGCCTCCTTTGTCATAGATTAGGTGACCATAGGTGTGTGGGTGTATCTCTGGGTTTTCTATCCTGTTCCATTGATCTATATTTCTCTTTTTGTGCCAGTACCATACTGTATGGATTACTGGAGCTTTGTAGTATAGTCTGAAGTCAGGGAGCCTGATTCCTCCAGTTCCATTTTTCTTTCTCAAGATTGCTTTGGCTATTTGGGGTCCTTTGTAAAATTTTTTGCTCTAATTCTGTGAAAAATGGCCTTGGTAATTTGATAGGGATTGCATTGAATCTGTAGATTGCTTTGGGTAGCATAGTCATTGTCACAATATTGATTCTTTCAATCCAAGAACATGGTATATCTCTCCATCTGTTTGTGTCGTCTTTGATTTCTTTCATTAGTATCTTAGTTTTCTGCATACAGGTGTTTTGCCTCCTTAGGTAGGTTTATTCCTAGGTATTTTATTCTTTTTGTTACAGTGGTAAATGGGATTGTTTCCTTTATTTCTTTCTGATCACAAGAGATTTCTGTGTATTAGTTTTGTGTCCTGCAACTTTACCAAATTCATTGATTAGCTCTAGTAGTTTTCTGGTGGCATCTTTAGGATTTTCTATGTATAGTATCATGTCATCTGCAAACAGTGACAGTTTTAATTCTACCTTTCCAATTTGTATTCCTTTTATTTCTTTTTCTTCTCTGATTGCCATGGCTAGGACTTCCAAAACTTTGTTAAATAAAAGTGGTGAGAGTGGACATCCTTGTCTTGTTCCTGATCTTAGACGAAATGCTTTCAGTTTTTCACCATTGAGAATGATGTTTGCTGTGGGTTTGTCATATATGACCTTTATTATGTTGAGGTAGGTTCCCTCTATGCCCACTTTCTAGAGAGTTTTTATCATAAATGGGTGTTGAATTTTGTCAAAAGCTTTTTTCTGCATTTACTGAGATGATCATATGGTTTTTATTCTTCAATTTGTTAATATGGTGTATCCCATTGATTTGTGCATACTGAAGAATCCTTGCATCCCTGGGATAAATCCCACTTGATCATGGTGTATGATCCTTTTAATATGTTGTTGGATTCTGTTTGCTAGTATTTTGTTGAGGATTTTTGCGTCTATGTTCATCAGTGATATTGGTCTGTAATTTTCTTTTTTTGTGATATCTTTGTCTGGTTTTGGTATCAGGGTGATGGTGGCCTTGTAGAAAGAGCTTGGGAGTGTTTCTCCCTCTACAGTTTTTTGAAGAGTTTGAGAAGGATAGGTGTTAGCTCTTCTCTAAACGTTTGATAGAAGTCGCCTGTGAAGCCACCATCTGGGCTTTTGTTTGTTGGAAGTTTTTTTTTTTTTTTTTCGGTACGCGGGCCTCTCACTGCTGTGGCCTCTCCCGTTGTGGAGCACAGGCTCCAATGCACAGGCTTAGCGGCCATGGCCCACGGGCCCAGCTGCTCCGCGGCATGTGGGATCTTCCCAGACTGGGGCACGAACCCATGTCCCCTGCGTCGGCAGGCAGACTCTCAACCACTGCGCCACCAGGGAAGCCTTATTGGAAGATTTTTAATCACACTTTCAATTTCATTACTTGTGATTGGTCTGTTCATATTTTCTATTTCTTCCTGGTTCAGTCTTGGAAGGTTGTACTGTTCTAAGAATTTGTCCATTTCTTCCAGGTTGTCCATTTTTGGGCATATAGTTGCTTGTAGTCTCTTATGATCCTTTGTGTTTCTGCGGTGTCAGTTATAACTTCTCCTTTTTCATTTCTAATTTTATTGATTTGAGTCATCTCCCTTTTTTTCTTGATGAGTCTGGCTAAAGGTTTATCAATATTGTTTATCTTCTCAAAGAACCAGCTTTTAGTTTCATTGATCTTTAACTGTTGTTTTCTTCGTTTCTATTTCACTTACTTGTGCTGTGATCTTTATGTTGTCTTTCCTTCTACTAATTTTGGGTTTTGTTTGTTCTTCTTTCTCTAGTTTCTTTAGGTGTAAGGTTAGGTTGTTTATTTGAGATTTTTCTTGTTTCTTCAGGTGAGATTTTATTGCTATAAACTTCCCTCTAAGAACTCCTTTTGCTGCAGCCCATAGGTTTTGGGTCATAGGTTTTTGTTGTCATTTGTTTCTAGGTATTTTTTGATTTCCTCTTTGATTTCTTCAGTGATCCATTGGTTATTTAGTATCATACTGTTTAGCCTCCATGTGTTTGTGCTTTTTTTTTTTTGCTTTTTTTTTTGTGGTACGCGGGCCTCTCACTGTTGTGGCCTCTCCCGTTGCGGAGCACAGGCTCTGGACGCGCAGGCTCAGCGGCCATGGCTCACGGGCCCAGCCGCTCTGCGGCATGTGGGATCTTCCCGGACCGGGGCATGAACCCGTGTCCCCTGCATCGGCAGGCGGACTCTCAACCACTGCGCCACCAGGGAAGCCCATGTTTGTGTTTTTTACAGTTTTTTTTTTCCTGTAATTGACTTCTAATTTCATAGCGTTGTGTTCAGAAAAGATGCTTGTTATGATTTCAGTTTTCTTAAATTTACCAAGGCTTGTTTTGTGCCCCACATGTGATCTGTCCTGGAGAATGTTCCGTGTGCACTTGAGAAGAAAGTGTATTCTGTTGTTTTTGGATGGAATGTGGTATAAATATCAATTAATTCAAATAAGTCTGGTCTAATGTGTCATTTAAGGCTTGTGTTTCCTTATTGATTTTCTGTCTGGATGATTTATCCGTTGGTGTAAGTGGAGTGTTAAAGTCTCCCACTATTTTTGTGTTACTATCAATTTCCCCTTTTATGGCTGTCAGCATTTGCCTTATGTATTGATGTTCTCTTATGTTGGGAGCATAAATGTTTACAATTGCTATATCTTCTTCTTGGATTGATCCCTTGATCATTATGTCCTCCCTTATCTCTTGTAATAGTCTTTATTTTAAAGTCTATTTTATCTGATTAGTATTGTTACTCCAGCTTTCTTTTATTTATTTATTTTTAACATTTTTATTGGAGTATAATTGCCTTACAATGGTGTGTTAGTTTCTGCTTTATAACAAAGTGAATCAGTTATACATATACATATGTTCCCATATCTCTTGCCTCTTGCATCTCCCTCCCTCCCACCCTCCCTATCCCACCCCTCTAGGTCGTCACAAAGCACCAAGCTGATCTCCCTGTGCTATGTGGCTGCTTCCCACTAGCTATCTACCTTACGTTTGGTAGTGTATATATGTCCATGCCACTCTCTCACTTTGTCACAGCTTACCCTTCCTGCTCCCCATATCCTCAAGTCCATTCTCTAGTAGGTCTGTGTCTTTATTCCCGTCTTACCCCTAGGTTCTTCATGACATTTTTTTTTCTCTTAGATTCCATATATATGTGTTAGCATACGATATTTGTCTTTCTCTTTCCGACTTACTTCACCCCGTATGACAGACTCTGGGTCCATCCACCTCACTACAAATAACTCAATTTTGTTCCTTTTTATGGCTGAGTAATATTCCATTGTATATATGTGCCACATCTTTATCCATCCAGCTTTCTTTTGATTTCCATTTGCATGGAATATTTTTTTTCAGTCCCCTCACTTTCAGTCTGTATTCAAGTTAATGAGTTTCATGCTTTTCTATGTAGGGGAAGATGCAAGAGTCTGGGCTCACTGAAATTATTCCTTTGATATGCATCTTAACTATCTAGGGCCAGTATCCTGTTTTTCTCCATCCTGAATTCCCCTCAGGGTTGCACTGTAGGGGCTTTATGGCTGCAGTATCCTGTGTTTAGTGACATGGCAGGTGACATTCTTTGTCCACACCTTCATTCCATTGCCCTCCCATGGGCAGCCACTTTGAAAAGGGCTGTTGTATATTCTTCTGTCTGTAAGTGCTCTTATAAAAGATATTGTTGGTGTGTGTGCAAATTTTTATTTAAAACATTTTTGTAAGTGCTGTTTTGCCATGCGTTTTGTTGCTTCTGTTTGCACTCCCAGCCTTGAGGACCTCTGTTTGTTGCTGTACGTATGGCTAGTTGGCTACCTCTCCCTGCTGCACAGCAACCCCATTTTACCTGCCCGCCCCCAAGGGGCGCACACCAGATTGCCTCACACTTCCCACCACACAGATGATGCCTCAAGGAACATTCTCCCACGAGTCCCCTGTAACAGCATCACAGTTTCTCTGGGATACATACCCAGCAGTAGGTTGTTGGATCATAAGGTGTGTGCAGTCTTGATTTGACCAAGTCAGCCAGACTGCCTTCCAGCTAGACTGCACCAAGCTACCACCCCCCAGCCATGTGGCAGGAAGGGGACCCCTTCCAGGGCAGTCGGCTTTGGTTCAACACTCGGAAACGAATTGTCCGAGGAGACACCCGTGCTGACGAAGCAAGAGACTTTATTGGGAAGGGGGGCCTTGGTGGAGAGCAGGAGGGTAAGGGAGCCCAGGAGAACTGCTCTGCCACATGGCTCACAGTCTCAGGTTTTATGGTGATGGGGTTAGTTTCCGGGTTGTGTCTGGCCATTCGTTCTGACTCAGGGTCCTTCCTGGTGGCACGCGCATTGCTCAGCCAAGATGGATTCCAGCAAGAAGCATTCTGGGAGGTTGGTAGGACATGTGGACTGGCATCTCCTTGCTCCTTTTGACCTTTCCCGAATTCTTCCTGTTGGTGGTGACTTGCTAGTTCTGCGTTCCTTACCATGACCTCCTGTCGCAAGATAACTCATGCAAGTGGTTTCTGTGGTGCCTGGCCAGAGTGGGCAGGCAGTTTCAGTCATTGGTTGCCCTATCAGCCATGAATCCCCCAAACCCGGCCGATGGGTTGGCCCTATGCATTTTCTCATTTATTGCCAATCTAACAGCTGTACAGTGGTCCCTCACTGCTTCTTTAGCTGGCACCTCCTGATTATTCACTTGTGCGCAGGCCTTCAGAGCTCTGTTAGCCCAGGTAAAACATGTGATATGCTTAGAACCACACCCAGCACAGGCCCTAGAGGGTGTCTGTTGTTGTTGTTCTTCTGTAAATACAAGCGTCCTTTAAATGATGGTGGAAATCATAATGTTGTCCTAATACAAAACATGTATTCTAGCGATTCTTTCTGATCTTGAGTGATGTGACTGGTCACGTTGACCTGCTAGTTAGGACTCACATCCACATCTGTCCACCATAAACTTCCCTCCATTTCCGCTGTCCCCACCCTGCTTCATCCACCCCCTCAACGAGCCTCCTGTAGTCTCTGCATTCACTCCGGACCCCTCCTCACTCCAGCACCACCAGTTCTCCATATGTGGGCTAGAGGGATCTTTAAAAATCTCTCCTTCCTGTTCGTGGCTTCCCCTTTCTCTTAGGAAGAAACTCTTACTGCAGCCTGCAGGGGAAGGTCCCTGAGCACCCGGCCAGGGCCAGCGTCTTCTGGATCCTGGCTCCCGTCTTTCTGCCCTTTGCTCCCCAGCGCCATCAGCCCCATCTTCCCTCCATGTGGAATGTTTGCCAGCCACCCACCTTCACGCTGACACCCCAAAGTCAATTCCTTCTTAATGTTCAGAGTTCAGCTCAAATGTCAGGTCACTGATCCCCAGACTAAATCACTTCTCCAGTTATCCTTTCGTAGCTCTTAAGTCATCCATGATCATATAATCAGCTCTACAGCCATCTATTTGAAGCTCTCCTGTCACCTGACTGCCCTGAGGGCTGCTGTGACAGTCTGTTCCCTGTCGTCACCTAGCCCTGCTAGCCCTGCTGCTCACGTTCAAAACTCCTGGGGTAGGTGTTGAACTACAAAGACCTCTTTATCACAGGATAGTTTAATCAAAGGCAGCCGCAGGGAACTCACAGCCCTAAAATGTCCCGAGGAGCGTGAGACACTTTGTCCCAGACAAGGAGGCCCTGGCTGGTGTTACTTTGCCCAGGGCCTGAGGCTGCCGCCTTATCTCAGGAGAACCAGCAAAGCTGCCTCCGGGGAACTTGTGACTCAGAGGAAGGGAGCCGGGAGAGGCCTTTGTGGGAGAAAAAAGGGCTGTGTCTTGATAAAGGATAAAGTACAACCAAAAATATAAAAATCTTATTTTGGACAGAATGTAGATGCCTTTAAGAGTGCCTAATTAAAACAAGAAGGCGATCAAATCGGGAAGGAAAAATTACTCTTCGAAAGGACAACTCGGGGAAATTCCCTGGTGGTCCAGTGGTTAGGGCTGACTCCATGCTTCCACCGCAGGGGGCGTGGGTTCGATCCCTGGTCAGGGGAACTGAGATCCCACAAGCCGCTGTACGGTGGGGCCAAAAACACCAGACAGCTCCATTCAGCTCACAGCCTTGGTTTGGTTAATCCACTTGTTCCTTTCCCTGCAAAGAATAGGTACTGGTACATCACTTTGCCTCAGTGTGTTTTCAAAAAAATGGTGAGTCAAATAATATCTTAAGTACTTTATTTAAAATATGCACAGTTATATCAAGAATGGGGCAGATTTTTGGGCTTCCCTGGTGGCGCAGTGGTTGAGAGTCCGCCTGCCGATGCAGGGGACACGGGTTCGTGCCCCGGTCCGGGAGAATCCCACATGCCGTGGAGCGGCTGGGCCCGTGAGCCATGGCCGCTGAGCCTGCGCATCCGGAGCCTGTGCTCCGCAATGGGAGAGGCCACAACAGTGAGAGGCCCGCATACCGCAAAAAAAAAAAAAAAAAAGCAGATTTTTGTGAATCCTTGTGGGTAGCAAATAAGCGTGCCCAGTTTATTACCGATGGGAAGATTGGTGGTCCTCAAGATTCTTCTCAGTGTACACACCTTCCCCAGGGGGATTGCAGCCAATTCCATGGCTTCAACCACCACCTCTACTGAATGTATTTTTATGACTTGCAGCTGCCTCCTGGCCGTATTCCTTGTCCCTGAGCACAAAGAATGTAGCGCCAACCCTGCTGCCCCTCCTCTTCTCATGAATGGCCTCACCACCCACCCCACTCACCCCCAGCTAGCAGCCTGAGGGGCATCCTGACTCCTGTGTAAGAGGCTGCACTTAGGCCCCTAAGTGGACAGGAAGGGCAGACTCCTAGGTCGTGCATGCAGCAGGCCAGAGGGCCCTAGGACTGGCCCAGCAAGCAATTTAAGCTTTAGACCTGCCGGTTGGCAGAAGTGTTGCCTCCTTTGAGTCTCAGCTGTGCCCGCGTGGCTCAGGTGAGTGTTCCATGTGTCCCTCTAACTCGGGTGGGGCAACGAGGACACTGAACTTTAGGAGACTTGGAGACAGATGTATGGGGCCACAACAGTGAGAGGCCCACATACCGCAAAAAAACCCAAAAAACCAAAAAACCAAAAAACAAGCTAGATGGAGTCTGTATCTCAGCCTTCCCTAGCCGCATCCTTGGGCCAGACCCTGCTTTCCAGCACAGTTCTTTCCCTCCCTGATGTGAATATGTTTTGTTTTCTTTGTTTTTGCATTTTACTTTTTTTAATTTAATTTTTATTTCATATTGGGGTATAGTTGATTTACAATGTTGTGTTAGTTGCAGGTGTACAGCAAAGTGTTAGTTATACATATACATATATCCATTCTTTTTCAGATTCTTTTCCTGTATAGGTTATTACAGAATATTGAGTAGAGTTCCCTGTGCTATACAGTAGGTCCTTGTTGATATCTATTTTATATATAGTACTGTGTATATGTTAATCCCAAACTCCTAACTTATCCCTCCTCCCCACCTTTCCCCTTCGGTAACCATAAGTTTGTTTCTGAAGTCTGTGAGTCTATTTCTGTTTTGTAAATAAGTTCATTGGTATCATCTTTTTAGAGTCCATGTATAAGTGATATATAATACTTGTCCTTCTCTGTCTGACTTAATTCATTAGTAAGATAATCTCTAGGTCCATCCATGTTGCTGTAGATGGCATTATTTCATTCTTTTTTATGGCTTAGTAATATTCCATTGTTTTTAGGTACCACATCTTCTTTATCCATTCCTCTCTTGATGGACTTTTAGGTTGCTTCCATGTCCTGGCTATTGTAAATAGTGCTTCAATGAACATTGGGGTGCGTGCATCTTTTTGAATTATGGTTTTCTCAGGGTACATGCCCAGGAGTGGGATTGCTGGGTCGTATGGTAGTTCTATTTTTAGTTTTTTAAGGAACCTCCATACTGTTTTCCATAGTGGTTGTACCAATTTACATTCCCGCCAACAGTGTAGGAGGGTTCCCTTTTCTCCACCCCTTCTCCAGCAGTTATTGTTTGTAGACTTTCTGATGATGGCCATTCTGACCAGTGTAAGGTGATACCTCATTGTAGTTTTATGTTTTGGCTGCCGCTGTGCAGCTTGTGGGATCTTAGTTCCCCGGCCAGGGATTGAACCCAGGCCCTCTTCAGTGAAAGTGCCGAGTGCTAACCACCAGACCGCCAGAGAATTCCCATGTATCCTGCAACTTTACTGAATTCATTGATGAGCTCTAGTAATTTTCTGGTGACATCTTTAGGATTCTCTATGTATAGTGTCATGTCATCTGCAAACAGTGACAGTTTTACTTCTTTTCCAATTTGGATTCCTTTTCTTTCTTTTTCTTCTTTGATTGCATGGCTAGGACTTCTAAAACTATGTTGAATAAAAGTGGTGAGAGTGGATATCCTTGTCTTGTTCCTGATCTTAGAGGAAATGCTTTCAGCTTTACACCATTGAGAATGATGTTAGCTGTGGGCTTGAATAGGTTTTAATAATGATAAAAGAGCGAGCGTACATTGGACTTTTACCCCGACCCAGGCACAGTCGAAGCTCTATTTGTGCCATGTCTTACTCTCCACAACAGCCTAGGTACTGCATTATGTTAACTGGGGCTCCCACAGACTTTGGGATCAAGTTCCAAGTTGATCCCAAACTTTTTTACAAAAAAAGAGGCTTTTGTGACCTTGCGCCAGCCTCCCCAGACAGCCTTTTTTCTAGCTTCACTGCCTTCCCTGGAACACCAGCCCCTGCACCCCATTCCCACGTCTTCGCCTGGGCCCCTTGCTCTAGATAAGCCCCCCCTAAACTGAGTGCCCGGCACACGTGCAGCTCTGGCCACATAGATGAGCTGCACTGTGTAGCTGTTGATGTATCTGTTTCCACACAGGAAGTAGGTTTCTGGTGAAGCTGGACTGGATGTTCTGTTTCCTTGTATATCTCTGCTGCCTGGCATAATAGGTGGCAAAAAGTGAATGAGAAGACAGACTTGTCTGTATGAATTCTATAATTTGTATGAATTTGTAATTGAAATCAATGTTTCAGCTTACACCAGGGCTTGTTTCAAGATTGAAAATGAGCCCTAAGCAAACTGCTCTCGTACATGTGCTCTGGGTGCCCCCCGCCCCGTCTCCCAGCAATATCCATATATCCACGTTTAAATATTCTTTACATAAATAATTGCCACAGAATCCTCGGCCTCCATTCTCTGGGTTCCCAGAATTTTTAAAACATCTGTGATGGGAATAGATGATATCTGGTCTACTTAAAATAGATGATATCCGGTCTACTTAAAATAAGTTAACCCTGTTTGGTTGTTGTCTTCTTGACTCAAGGGAAATTGTTTCCAGAGTCTAACTTAACCAACACTATGTGAAATAACTTCAGCTCCAGGAAGTTTCCTTTCTTCTCTAGAAAACACTCCTTTTACTGAATGGTCACTGTGGTGTTTTAAAAAAAAAAAAAATGTTGGCCAATAACATAAAGTTCTTCTAAACAGTCTAATATGCTTCAATGATATGGGTATATATACTCTAAAACTATGCATTGGAGTCAGCTCAAAGGTTTAAAAAGGTTAAACATGCACTCCCCAAGTTTAGAAGTGTGCCAGCCTGTGAAAGCTGCAAAGAAAGGGGAGACCATAACATCTGAGGACTTCCTCTGTGTGGCTAACTCACCCCACCCGACTCGGGCCCTTCACAGAGCCCACCTCCGGCTTCACGTGTGGGTGCCCCCCGCCTACCCCAGGTCTGGGTGTGGCTGCTTCCATACTGTCCCTTCGGCCTCAGCTGAGGTCTCCTCCTCCCTCTAGGTGCCTTCCTTGACCACCTTAAGAAAAGTAGCCACTCTGCCCCACCACTCTCTCTTCACCATCTGAAAACCCATTATTTATTACTGGGTGTACCTTTGTCGCTGGATCCCGTGTTCAGCTGTGAGTGGCAGGAGAGGGGGTGCTGATGGGGCCCAGCGCCCCGCACAGGGCGTGGAGGGGCACTCCACGGCTGGGGAAGGAAGGAAGGACCCCGCCTCTCAGCCCTGTGTGCTCATGTCTGTTTCTCATCTAGCTGCTTCCACAAAGCCAACTTGTAGCTTCAGGACCACCGTTTCCCCCTCTCAGCCTCCCTCCTTGTGAGTAGCTGTCAAATCAGCCAGCAGAGTGTCACGATCAGCCCCAAAATTGGGATCTTTTCTCTTTGTAAAAAATCACCGATTTTATTCAGGTACGAATGCTAGAGCTACCATTTGCATGTCATGTTATTCTCAGAGAGCGAGCGGTTCTTGGATATGAAGGTGTTGACAGAGCTTCCACGAGGCTAAAGTTCTACTTCTGTGTTTCAGATTAATCAGAAGAAGGAATATAAAGTTGACCTGGTGTTTACCACGGAGCTGTACAACCCAGAGGTAAGCTGCCATGGTTTGTGAAGTGTCCTATTAACAACTTGTATTAATTTTTTTTTTTTAAGTGAGAATCTTAATATGTAGTGACCTGGAGGTTTGCCTTTTTTTTTTCTTTCCTGCTTTGTTTTCTATTTGTTCTCAAGAATTGAAGACAGCGCTAGGCAGGACCACTTCATGGTCTCACACAGGGTTCCTGTTACCGCGTCCACACAGCCGTCGTCCCCTCCTTCCTCAGCCGCCGGGAGGGCGTTTCACACCCCCTTTGGACCCGGTGCCCCTCCTTAGCACCTCCGAATCCCCAGAATGACTCACTCTCAAATGCCAACCTGTTCGCCTCCTGTCAGCTGGTGGCATTTCTCGTTAGCGGGCCGGCATAGCACGAGGCTGCCTCCAGGAGCTTCCGTGCACAGAGAGAGGCATTCCGCAACTCAGAGCAGCCCACGTGCGCCGCAGGCATCTTCAGCCTCTCCTTCTGACCCAGCGGGCCACGGTCGCCAAGTTTCCTTTCCCCACCACCTCCCCCTTCTCAAGAAGAGAGGAAACAGAGGACTCATACAGAAATTAGAGCCAGATGGATTTCCCGGGGCTGGGCCAGGCTGGGAGGCAGCACCCGGAACCGGGGTGGAGGGACCAGCCCAAACCCTTTGTGTGGCGCGGAGTCAGAGCGGGGGATGAGCAGGCAGCATGGGCATTACGGTGTCTCAGGAAGGCGGAGCTTCGGAGAAGGCATAACCCCTCCGGCTGATGCTTCTGGAAGAAAGCTTACCAGTATTCACAAACAAGTTCTGACAAGAAAACACTATGCCAACTTTGCTAATTAACCTAAGAATTAACGTTTTCTTAAAGCATAAGGAAGGTGCTTTTGGTTTCTGTGTTGCAAACGGAAGTGTTAAAGCTAAAAGGAAAACAATTACTAGATTACTTTGACCAACTGTGCTTCTCTGAAGGGCTAGCTAATTGAAATGCTTCCTTTCGGGAGGTAGGGAGAGTCCTTTCATCTCCTAGCAACTGTTTTGATTCTGTGGAGCTGTTTGGGGGGAAAGGGAAAGAAAAACAAAAGGGGGCAATACCTATTGCTTTTTCTCTTCCCTGGAAACGGTTTTGACATCAAAAGAATCCACATACCAGCCCCGTCTTCTGCCTTTCATAAGCCTCTTCCCCATCACTCCCTTCACCGCTTTCCTGTATTGCACCGGTAATTAGAATTTTAATGTACCACTTAAATTTGCTCTCCTGTAAACCAGCACTACGGGAGAAGACGTTGCCCACTGGAACGCCTATTTCAGTTTTTTGCATTAGTTCAAGGAGGGGGCTTATTTAGCAGATCCAATTTTAAGTATGGTTTGTTTCATTGTGGGCTTTTTCTTTTTGGTTGTTTTAACTGAGGCTCCACTCAGTTTAAGTGACTGTAAACGTGAAAAGAACTCAGTTGCTCAACCAACCATGTTGTAACAGGAGTTCTTAACTAGCGGCCCATGGATGGGTTTTGAGTGCCGCCATGAACTTCCTCAGATTCTAGGCCCAGTGGACGGTATGAGTGAATGTGCATTTTTCTGGGAAGCGGTTCCCTGGCTTTTATTGTCGGGTTAAGGAATCAGTGACCTAAAAGAGTGGAGAAGCACCCTCCCAGAAATGAGTTGTACCCTTGATGTCTACTTAAAGCATCCAGCTACCCAGCTCCATGTGTCTCTGGATTGGAAAGTGAGTGAGGGAGATCCCACAACACTCAGTGTGTCTACCTTTAAAAATGAGTGCAAGCAGACTTCCCTCTGTCACTCAGGTAGTTGAATCAGTCCCATTTGGGTGATCTGTCCCTCCACTTCTTCTAGATTAGACCTTGGAGTAGAGAGATGGCGTTCTCACAGAGCTGGGGCCCTGGCATCACACAGACACAGCTCAGGTCCTGGCTTACCACTTACTAGCTGTGAGACATGGAGTAGGTTCCTCTTTAAACTTCAGTCTTAAACTGTAAAATTGGAATAAGAGGACTGAATTCATCAGGCAGCATGAAGACACAACGCCATTTGTGTTGATGGGAATCGGCTTCCTTTTGGTTCAAGTTGGCCAGCTTGAGGGCCAAGTAAGCATTATGTTGGTTGGTCCACGGTAGAGAGGAAAATACCTCCACTCTAGCTAGAGGTTTGAGCCGAGTAGCACTCACAGATGTCAGTGGTATTTCTTTGGCAGAGGCCCAGCATTCTTTCATAAGGGCACCATCAGAAAGCAGAAGTTTTTTTAAATGACAGCAAAGACTGAAGATTGTTGTGTTTGGCTGTGAGCACAAAAATCATTTTCTACAAAGCAAAGAATACTACATATGGATGCCAGTGCATACCTGCCATGTACAAGGAACTCCCCAATCTTGTGTGTGTTTTTCATTGGAGTGAGTGGGGAGTGATAAGAAACGATTCTAATTCCAAAATCTTTATTTCAGAAAGGTAAGGAACGTCTGGGGAAATGTTCTGCTCGAGTGTTTTTCAGGAACGAGAAACCCAGACCAGCCACTAATATAACGTGTACTCGGCTCATTGAGAAGAAGGCAAGACAAGAAGAAGATTATCTGCTCTACAAGTACATGAAGCAACTTAAAAACCTCTTGGATGTTGTCAGCATACCTGGTATGAACCAATATCTGGAATTTCTATATTCAGGAATGCATGTCATTACTACATCTTAACAAGAATTATCATGGAAGCAACCTAAATGTCCATCGACACATGAATAGATAAAGATGTGGCACATATATACAATGGAATATTACTCAGCCATAAAAAGAAACGAAATTGAGTTATTTGTAGTGAGGTGGATGGACCTAGAGTCTGTCATACAGAGTGAAGTAAGTCAGAAAGAGAAAAATAAATATTGTATGCTAACACATATATATGGAATCTAAAAAAAAAAAATGGTTATGAAGAACCTAAGGGCAGGACAGGAATAAAGACACAGACCTACTAGAGAATGGACTTGAGGACACGGGGAGGGGGAAGGGTAAGCTGGGACGAAGTGAGAGAGTGGCATGGACATATATACACTACCAAACGTAAAATAGATAGCTAGTGGGAAGCAGCCGCATAGCACAGGGAGATCAGCTCGGTGCTTTGTGACCACCTAGAGGGGTGGGATAGGGAGGGTGGGAGGGAGACTCAAGAGGGAGGGGATATGGGGATATATGTATGCATATGGCTGATTCACTTTGTTGTACAACAGAAACTAACACAGTATTGTGAAGCAGTTATACTCCAATAAAGATCTATTTAAAAAAAATGATCATCTAAAAATGTATCCCCCAAATGGCAATTTAATTCACCTACAGAATGTGGTACACCTGATTATCTGAACAAAATTCAGAAGTATCCTTTTCCTGTTTTCCCCCTCAAGTACAATATAGTGACTCCATTGAAAACTATCTGTGCCCCTTTAATCTGCCCACTTCTCGTCCCAGACCCAGGGCAGGGCAAGAGCCAGACTCCAGGGAGAAGAGGTGGAGGTCTTTGCAACAGGACCCACACGTAGGGGTGCAGTTTTCAGGGTTGAGTCCAGAAGCTGAGGAGAAACATTCTAGAGGTTTCTGGTGGTGGCTATGGAAACTTTAGGTGATGGGACCCCATCCAGGGCCTCTGTTGTGTGCATCATGGCCTTCTGCACCAGGGCTGGGTGAGCTGTCTCGGGGCTTTGCTGGGAGGCTGCAGTGGAGTCAAGCTGATCTCATTTTAGATCCAGAGCTAATGGGCAGTGGTGCCGTCTCTTATAAGAAATGAGCCCCACCTCTGAAGTGACTCAGCTGAAGTGAAGCAGAGCCCATTTGCGCTGGCACTCAGCAGGGTATGTGGACAGCAGCTGACACTCGGCGCGTAACGGCAAATCCAATCTCCAAAACCACAGAAGTCATCTCTGGACTTGCACTGGGGTATTAAGCTTGACATCTGACCACCACAGCGCTCCCTGTCCCACTGTCTCTCTCTCAGCTCACTCATTTGCCCGGAGACTGTGACAGACCCACGTCCGCGTGGAGGACCTGTGGTCTCCATTTCTGGCTGCATCTGTGTCCCATCCATTACTGAGACTAAAAACCCGGAGATGGGATATACTGCACCTTGCGTTTCTCAAATTCAGAAGCGTGGCTCATTCGCATTATAGTTCTCTGACAACTTGGATTAAATCCTGTTCCAAAGAATTATGAAGAAAATTCAGAATCTTACATTGTAGTAGCATTTATTTATATTTAACTGCCTGAAATAAATGGGCCAATGACTAATACTTAAAATCTACGGTTATTTAGGGATTGGTCCCCTCATTAGCATTAGTTGGGGAAATAGGGTTTTATATATTCTTCTTAAAACACAAATTTTAGAAATCGTATTGGACCCTTTCTTTGAAAGGGTCTCAGTCCTTTTGCCACAGGATCTCTAGATTTTGGACAATTTTTAATAATGCAGGTTAACTGGATCATGTTCAGTTAAGTCCTATATGCCCACAAGGATTATTCTATAACAGTCTAACTTAATGTGGCTGCTATGAAGCTTTGAAAAAGTTTTTGCTTAGTATAGGGCACGTTTTAATCAACAAAATCTACAAGTTCTCTTGGCACTTTAAATTCAGCAGAGATGTTTAATGGTGCTTATAGCCTGTATATCTAAAATTATCTACTTAAACTGAAAAGGTTTGGTTTTAGATAAGTTGAATCAAAACCTATGTTGGAGCAGCCAGTTCAGATCTCAGCAGATCCCATTCAGTATTTAATCAATCCAGGGTATTTGACTGTTGAGCAGTTTTCTCTACAACTGCTAAGTGAGAAGATCTAATCCATTTTAGGATATCCTTGCTCTGCACTGTTTTTCCCCTAAAAAAATTAGTTGTCTGGTTTTTATGAAGAGTAAAAATTTCTCCTCTTCTAATGAATTCATAAACTTCCTATAGATGAGCCCAAGTATATGACATACAAAAGAAAAGACTGGGGATCTGGGAATAACCAAAGTCCTAAGTGACTCTGTAGCAGTGCTACTGGCATTTATAACTTTCAGTTGTCCTCATTATTCACAGTATTTTGTATAACTAATTTTTCTTCTATGGTAATTCGTTTTGATCTCACAAGTTAAACTCCTAGTGGCAGTGTAAGACGAAGGAAGTCTGTCACCCTCTCGCTTCCACACGCAAGACAGGAATTCAAGGCTCAGCTCAAATCTCTTTTCTGTGAAGCTGTCCCCAGCCTCTTCAGCCCAAAGGAACCTCCCCCTTCCCTGTGTCCCCTCAGCTCTCTGATCCTCCCTTTTCTTAAGGAAGGTGTTAGCTGCATTTCCACACTGTCAAGTGGAGGGTAGGGCCTCTCTTTGCATCTCTCACAGCACCAAGCAATCAATGAAAGCCTTTTGAATTGACTACCACTATAAACCAGCCAAGTCTAGTTCTACCAATACAGAGCAGAATTTATGCGAAAGATTATTTTACTAAGAAGGATTCATTTCCTAATAAGCTGTTCGTACTCCTCACATCTTATACTATTATTGGGCTTTAATATACACTATCTCTTTCAAACTGCATAAATGATGGTCCATGAATAGCTCATAAATTACTTGCTAAAATTTGAGTCCCTAAACGTCATAAGAGGTAATGTATTAGTCATTGTATCCCTACCTAGTATCTGATATTAAGTAGACTTTTTATAAATGTTTGCTGAATTAAAAAGATTGCAGTTCCAAAAACAATGCCACAGGAAATACCCACTTGATTTCTTCGTGTGGTCAAAAGTGGCAGATGCTGCCAATACACAGATTAGCTTTAACGCCAAGGATCAGAGAAGGACAAAGACGTTTGCTAGATTGTCAAAGACCAGCACATTTTGACTGTAGACCCAAACCAGAAGGTAATGTGGAGAAGATAACTGATAGATGTTTCCATCTAATTAAAAGATTTTAGATTAAAGGTTTTAGATTAACTTTGAGTATCATGATAGCTCTTAGTTTGCATTTATATTGTACAGCAAATAGTCCTTAAACTCTTTTATAGTAGCTTTACTTAGCAGGGCAAGGTGAAGCATGTAAGATTCCATACAATGCAGAAAGAGATACGAGTAACACTTCACTACTGAAACTTGTAATATTTTGTCCTGAGAACGTCTTAATATGAATGTACTTTTTTTTTGTGCCCTCAGATAGTCATGGACATATTGATCCCTCTCTGAGACCCATCTGGGATTTAGCTTTTCTGGGCAGCTCTTACGTGATGTGGGAAAAGACAACACAGTTTTTACACTACTACATGGCACAGCTCAGCAGTGTGAATCAGTGGGTAAGAAAAACTGACAATTAACTTGTACCACAAGAGATACAACCAATGCAATGTTCTTAGACTAAATTAATGTGAACTTCTAGTTCTGTGGCAAGAGTTTTAATTGCATTTCATTAACTCAATAAATATCTGAATGCCAGGTATGGTTGTGGGGACTGAGGATATAGCACTAAACAAAAAACTCAGTGTAGCTGCCCTTACTGAGACTAATTCTAGCGAGAGAAGAAAGACAGTGAAGCGATAAACAAATATGTGGTAGGTGCTATGGAGAAAAATAAAGTAGGGAAAAGGGAATGCAGGGTATTGACAGAATTAAACTTTAGTCTAAAGCAAGGACCCTCTAATTTAAGCAGAGGTGACACTGGAGCAGAGGCCTAAGGGAAGTGAAGAGTGAGCCACGCCTCCAGAAGGGAAGGCATTTCAGACAGAGGGGACGGAGGCAGCATTGTGGCTGATGGGTTGGAGAAACAGCAGTGAGGCTGGTATGGCTGCAAGAGATTGAGCAAGGGGAGCGTGCCGGGAGATGAGATCAGATGGAGGGGGTCAGTTCATGGAAGGCCATTAGAAGGACCCTCTCTTTACTCACTACAGGGTTTTTAGCAGAGAAGTGACACGATCTGACTTACAACAGGATCATTCTGGCTGCTGTGTTGAGAACAGACCATAGACAAACAAGGGTAGAAGCAAGGAGAGCAGTAATGTACTGCAGTATCCTAGGCAAGGCCTGGTGGTAGCTCGGACCAGGGTGGCAGCAGTGGATGTGGTGAGAAGTGTTTGCATTTTGAAGGTAGACCAACAGTATTTGTTGATGGGTTAGATATGGATATATCCAAGAATGAGAAAAGTCAAGGATGATTCTTATGATTTTGGCCTGAGTAACTGGAAGGATAGAGTTTTCATTTACAGACTGGGGAAGACTACAGAGGAACAGATTTGGGTGGAAATTAGCTTGAGTTGGAGCATTCTAAATTCCATAACCAAGTAGAGAATTTGTATCGTCATCTGGACATAAGAGTCTGAAGTTCAGGGGAGATGTCTAGGCTGGAGTCATCACCACATAGATGGTTTTTAAAGCCTCAAGAGTGGATGAGATGAGAGAATTGAGTGTAAACAGAGAAAGGTTATGTAGGGATTGAGTCCTGGAACACTTTCAACTTTAGAGGGTTTAGATATGAGAAAAAAAAAGTGTTTCAAGGATGAGAATTGACTATCAAATGCTGCTGGAAAGTCAAGAAAGATGAGGACTGAGAATTGCCATTAGATTTAGGCAAGCTGGAAGTAGATGGAGAGCTTATCAAGAGCTGTCTCACTGGCACAGTGTGGGCAAAGTCCTGATTAGAATAGGTTCAGGAAAGAATGGGAGAGGAAGTGGACACTCCATGTCTTTCAAGGAATTTAGCTGTAAAGGGGAGTAAAAGGGAGGGAGGGGCTAGAGCTGGAGGATGCGTAAGCACAGGGTTGAAGGAGGGTTTTCCGTTGTATTTTTCCATTGGGCAATTTAACGGCATATTTATATGTTGATGAGAAAAATCCAGTAGAGAGGGGCAAAGTAGGACTTGTAGGGAAGAGAAGGAAGACTTGTTGGAGTTAACATCTTTGAGGAGATAAAGAGAGGATATGATCGATCCAGGGGATGACTGTGGACAAGGGCACAGAGTTCACCTGGAGGAAGGCTTTCAAGTGTGGCACAGATGCTGGTAGGAGGGTGGGTATCACGTGGCGGCCTGTGGAAGTTCTATCCTGACTGCTTCTGTCTTCTCAGTGAAAAATGAGGCAAAGTCACCAGCTGAGCGTGAGGACGGAACAGGAGGTGAGAGGGGGTGGGAGCGCGTGGATTCGAGCATCACGCAGCACTGCAGGCCTCCAAAGGTCTGCGGTCACGAATTTAGAGAAGGGCCAGTCACTCAACTGGTTGGGTGCGGACAAGGAGGTGGCTGAGTGGGGGTTTTGTCAGGCACATGAGGGGGGCGGCATTTCCAGAGTAAACAGTATCAACTACTCAGAGGCAGGCTGAGCCAACCGTAAGTACAAATTTCTAAAAATCGTTTTCTTCACGGGTGGCTGAAGCAGTACATTCACCATGGATGGAGAGCAGTGAGTATCTTTCGAGTACAAGGAGCTGCCTGGCGTCCAGTCAGCATTATTCATGCCGGTAATAGCTTGGTGTACTTTTCAGAGGCCACTTGTAAAGCAGACAGCTGTTTGAAATGTAGTTTCATTCCTTATCGAAATGAACGTTTCTTTCCCCTATGGAGTGGCTTTGATAGAAATGGCTGTGTAATTGACTGCTGTTACACCAGGAGTTAGGGCACAGCACAGATTCTTTGGCTGCAGGTAAAAAGTTTCTTTTGTCTACCAAGACAATCATGTCCTCAACAGAAGGCTTTTCCTTTAACTGAGAAGTCGGGAAATTTTTTGTTTAGTGTAGAAAATGGCATCAAGATAATAGAACTAATTTTAATGAATGTCAGAGGAAAACTCAATAGGAATAGAGCAACAGGGACACGAGAAAAAATTAGGATCTTTTAATGGCATTGTTTTCCATTCTTCTGCATGTATAAATGACACGTCACCTAAGTAAACACCAGGACGTACTATGGTTTGAAAACAGCAGCCCCGTTTCTCGCTCATCCTAGCCAGTCTTTCTTTGATGTCCATCATCTGTCCATTAATATCCCTGCAAGTGGGAAAGTGGGGACAAATGTAATTGTAGAGCTAAGAAAACAAAAATGCAGGGGGAACAGGACTTTTAGATTTTTTCACCCTGTGGTGTCTGTGTTT
This sequence comes from Lipotes vexillifer, assembly GCF_000442215.2. Taxonomy (NCBI): domain Eukaryota; kingdom Metazoa; phylum Chordata; class Mammalia; order Artiodactyla; family Lipotidae; genus Lipotes; species Lipotes vexillifer. Next base: position 466,512 of record NW_006780658.1, on the reverse strand, counting down.
TAGATAAATAGTAATTGAAGATGCAGCTGACTTGGTTGGGTCACCTAAGGCAAATCACTTCTTCTCTTAGGGCTATGAAATGAGGGTCAACAAGCTTATTGAATGAAGCCCTCGAAACTAACATAAAGCTAAAATACTGAAGCAATTGGGAAATTTGGATTAAGGTTGATATGCATTTCAGATTACAGTTTTTTTTTTTAAAGCCTACAGCATCCAGTATTCCCAGGCGGCCTCCCATCCAAGTTACTAACCAGGACCAACCCTGCTTAGCTTCCAAGATTAGAGTGCTCTTAAATAAAAGCATGCACATAATCACATAGATTTTCAAATTCTGCTATTTGGTGGCTACTAAAGATTCTTGTACTCTTTCAGAAAAATAAGCCACATAACAACAAGCAAAACAAGCAACAATTTCTAAAAGTCACTACGATCAGAAAGTCTAGGGACTGTCCCTGGACACTAGAAGCAGGACAGTAGGGCTGACAAAGCAAAGACAGAGAAGCAGGGAGTGACTGGAGGTGCCCGTGGCCCAGGGTAGTTCAGGAATCTATAGGGATTATAGTTTTTTCCAAAAGCTTACTGGGTGGGAATTACTATCTCTCCACTCAGGGATAAACTCGCCTTTTAATCCGATTGTGTAAGGCAGTGCAGCCTTATAAACTTCATAGCCCCAAATGAACACAGCCTGAGAGAAGAGTGGGCTAAGAAATAGCTAAAATACAAATATAAGACCCATCTTACTGGCAGTTATTGCCTTAGGACTGAAGAACAGATGTCATTCCCAAACCATGAGGACTAAGCCGAGGGCAGGGGAGATATCTGATGGCTAGAAAACAAAACGGATAAGGACTTTCCTGACACCCTTTTAGCCCTTCTTTAATGTGAACTGAGAAAAGCAAAACTGTTTTACTTTTCCAGCATTGTTCCAAATCTTATCAGTACCAGATACTGTCAGCATCCCAAACTATCTAACCAGCAGCACATCACTGGCAGCCAGCCCAAGTCTTCACCCTAACTAGAGGCCTCCATCAGCCGACAGTACATTACAGAAACCATCGTATCTACCTTATTCTGCTAAGAA
>NW_006780658.1:460423-465113 GCF_000442215.2 Lipotes vexillifer | reverse complement strand
CACGAACCCGTGTCCCCTGCATCGGCAGGCGGACTCCCAACCACTGCGCCACCAGGGAAGCCCCTAAGAAATCTACTTTTGACTTGACACCATAAAATTCCTTGTAAAGAACATAGGCAAAACATCCTCTGACATAAATTGTAGCAATGTTTTCTTAGGTCAGTCTCCCAAGGCAGTAGAAATAAAAGCAAAAACAAACAACTGGGACCTAATCAAACTTATAAGCTTTTGCAGAACAAAGGAAACCATAAACAAAACGAAAAGACAACCTACGGAATGGGAGAAAATATTTGCAAACGATGCAACCAACAAGGGCTTAATTTCCAAAATGTACAAACAGCTCCTACAATTCAATATCAAAAAAACAACCCAATCAAAAAATGGGCAGAAGATCTAAACAGACATTTCTCCAAGGAAGACATACAGATGGCCAACAGGAAAAGATGCTCAACATTGCTAATTATTAGAGAGATGCAAATCAAAACTACCATGAGGTACCACCTCACACTGGTCAGAATAGGCATCATTAAAACATCTACAAGTAACAAATACTGGAGAGGGTGTGGAGCAAAAGGAACCCTCCTACAACTGCTGGTGGGAATGTAAATTGATACAGCCAGTATGGAGAACAGTATGGAGGTTCCTTAAAAAACTAAAAATAGTTACCATATGATCCAGCAATCCCACTCCTGGGCATACATACAGAGAAAACTATAGCTCGAAAAGATACATGCACCCCCAACGTTCAAAGCAGCACTATTCACAATAGCCAAGACTTGGACGCAACCTAAGTGTCCATCGACAGATGAATGGATAAAGATGTGGTATAGGCACACAACAGAATACTACTCAATCATAAAAAAGAATGAAATTCTGCCATTTGCAGCTTCATGGATGGACCCAGAGAATCTCACACTAAGTGAAATAAGTCAGAAAGAGAAAGACAAATACCATATGCTATTACTTATATGTGGAATCTAAAATATGAAACAAATTAACTTATTTACGAAACAGAAGTAGACTCACAGACGTAGAAAACACACTTACGGTTACCAAAGGGGAAAGGGGGTGGGGGAGGGATAAATTAGGACTTTGGGATTAACAGATACAAACTACTAGACATAAAATAGATATGGGGCTTCCCTGGTGGCGCAGTAGTTGAGAGTCTGCCTGCCGATGCAGAGGACGCAGGTTCATGACCCGGTCTGGGAAGATCCCACATGCCGCGGAGCGGTTGGGCCCGTGAGCCATGGCCGCTGAGCGCTGCACGTACGGAGCCTGTGCTCCGCAACGGGAGAGGCCACAACAGTTGAGAGGCCCGCGTACCGCAAAAAAAAAAAAAAAAGATATGGACTTCCCTGGTGGTGCAGTGGTGAAGAATCTGCCTGCCAATGTAGGGGACATGGGTTGGAGCCCTGGTCTGGGAAGATCCCACATGCCATGGGGCAGCTAAGCCCATGCGCCACAACTACCGAGCCTGCGCTCTACAGCCTGTGTGCTACAACTACTGAAGCCCGCGTGCCTAAAACCCGTGCTTTGCGACAAGAGAAGCCACCACGATGAGAAGCCCGCACACTGCAATGGAGAGTAGCCCCCGCTCACCGCAAGTGGAGAAAGCCTGAGCGCAGCAACGAAGACCCAATGCAGTCAAAAATAAATTTATTTTAAAAATAAAATAACCAACAAGGACCTACTGTATATCACAGGGAACTAGATTCAATATCCTGTAATAAACCATAATGGGAAAAATATTAAAAAGAATATGTATAACTGAATCACTTAGCTGTATACCAGAAACTACCAACACTGTAAATCAACTAAACTTCAATTTAAAAAAATCAACGTTTGATAGCGTATATTAATAACCTAAGCCTACTTATTCTCTACTAAAACCACACTGGTTCTGCTAGGGATCATTCCTTCTTTTTTTTAGTGGGGAGGGGAGCAGTAGGGGTAGGGTAGGTCACAAGTAAGTATAAGGAAACCAAATACTTCATTCTGTCTCTAGGAAGATTAAGTGCTAGGTTATCAGAAAAATGTGACAGTAAATCATCAATTTGGACTATAAGGATTTGACATATGTGATGATTTGAACAAAACCAAGGAGATTATTTCTGAGTATTAAAAATGATGGCTTCCTGGCAGAGCCTTGCTTGGTGTGGGCAGTGCCCCCTGGGTACTTTGCCAGGGTGGCTTGCGCCATGTCTGGGCTGCAGCTCTTTAATAAGGCCTGGTTTGGTTTGGTTTGCTTTAAGGGCGCTTCCCCCTGAAGGAGGAAGAATCTATGAACAGAAACATGAGGTGTGTCTCAGTAGCCTTACTGAGGAAGGTCTTAATTAAATGAAGAGGGTGCCCAAGCATTATAATAATCCAAATTTTTGGATTATTAAAAAATGGGTAACACTTGGTATTGAGCAGAAGTTTGTCAGATGGACTTGGAATGCCATCATTTGTTTCAAGCCTTTCTTCCTTTTTGCCTAAAGTCTGGAGATTGCCATGATTTCCTTAAGAAATGCTATTTTCAGAAAGAGGCACTGTCCTGAAAAAACACTTTATAAGACCAATTTTTTAACTGTAGAAATACATGGTAAACAGACCTTGAGAAAAAGTGCAGGCAGCACAGAAGTCTGAGACAAAAATTACACAGCACAGGAGCCAGCTGTGTCAATACAGTCCAAGGTCAACACTGTCACCCAAATAAGAGTCAGACAAGGCTAAATCGACCCCCAAACCCAGCAATGCCCAACTGATAACTGGAGCCTCCAGAAACTGTTCCTTTAGATCAAAGATGCTAAATTTTCTCTCATGAATTCTGACTTTGCAGCCTGTGTTTTGGATATTTGCTTTCACCATTCATGGGTACACTGCAAGGCAGAAGGGAAACCTACCCAATGACGCAAAGCGCCACAGAAAAGCAGTCAATTTCTGATTGATCCAGGCCCTCTCTTGTATCATATCCCTCCAGTACCCCCTCCACCTGATGGAAATTTCATGGCTTGTAAAAGTCTTCATCAGTGTAAGCAAAGGGAAGACAAAACTTAATATCAAGTCCTTTTTGTTTTTGCATATTCTTAGTCTCAATGAAATCCTGGTAGATTAAAATCATAATCCAAATTAATTTTTTAATTCCTTCCCTTCCATTTTTACTAGTAAAGGGATAAGCACTTTTGTGCCCCAACCTTTTCCCCTCAAAACAGTTACTGTCAAAAAGAAAGCAGGAAATCACTTTAGTCACTCTTAAAATTTACAGAAATCAAGAGAATAAAAGAGCTGAGGGAGACTGCCTGCTTACCTCTAAAATGTGCTGGTTTTAGAAGCAGTGTGGTACAGCATGAAGGATGTGGGTGGTGGAGTCAGTAGATCTGGGTTTGAATCCCCACTTGTCACCTCCTAGTTGTAACCTCAAGTTGCCTTCCCTGTAAAAGAAGGCTCATAATACATATTCTTGGAAGACAGGAGAATTCCATGAGAACATGTATAAAGTGCCTAGCAGAGAACCTGGCCCATGGTGTCCTTCTAGAAATCCTGCTTGCCCTGCCCATTGTCTTACTGCCTGGCATATCAGGGCTATAAATCAGCTTGAGGTGCATATACAGTATCTAGATTCCTTAGGTTGTCAAAAGATTCTCCCTATTCTCATAGACCTTAATCTCCAACAAAACCCATAAATATTAGAGAGAAAAAGTGACAGAAGGACCTTACTAGATTATCATGACAGTGGCAAAACAATAAGAATCAACAACTTCCACATCTTAATGCAGGATACCACCAAAGGAGATGAGGCTAGAATCAAAGAGGCGGCAGGTGATGCAAGGCACCCATCCACCCGTTCAAGGCAGGTGATATAAGACGAGCCTTCCAAATTCTAAGCTAATATAAACCCACACTATCTATCGCACTAACTCTTTCTTTCTTCTTCTAGAAAACAAGTGAAGATGCAATTGATTTTGATTATACTGTTCTACTCCATGAATTCTCAACACAGGTAAAACAAAACGCTATATAGAACTGTTTAAACCACAAGTTTCTGCAGATCATAATATTTTAGAACTCTTATTTCCCAGGAAATGATTCCCTGTCATATTCACTTGGTCTGGTACCCCGGCAAACCACTGAAGGTGAAGTACCACTGTCAAGAGCTACACACACCAGAAGAAGCCTCTGGAACTGAAGAGGGATCAGCTGTGGCACCGACAGAGCTTAGTAATTTATGAAAAGCAAAAAAGATGTTTATACCAAATTCTGAACAAAATGACTACACTAAATAGCCTAAATCATTATTCTAGTAAAACAGCCAAGGTATAAGGCATTCTAATAATTTGGGAAAGCCTGTGATTACAAGTAAATACTCAAAAATTAAGATACTGGGATTTTTGTTTTTCGATTGGTTTGGTTTAGTTTTTAACTCTGGGAGCACATGCATACTGAACTCTGCTCAGTGCTAAACAGTTACTCTGCAGGTTCCTCAGGGTTTCGGCCCTAAAATGTAAAACCAAGTCAGTTAGTGTATGCTGCAGCTGGACCAGTAAGTACTTAAAAAACATAACAAAATAAAATTGATGGTCACGTCAATTAATCTGCATTTCCCAATATTCTGAACATATTGTAGCTAACTATTCTGTGTTGTTAAATTGCTTCTACCTAGTATGTAAAAGAGATAATATATTTCAATGAAAGCAAATTGTAGGGA